>NW_019101036.1:377231-534393 GCF_001856785.1 Myzus persicae
GGCCCGTCCGCCGGGCCGCCAGAGGGTCTCGCGTGTCGGCGTCCTCGAGCTCGCGACGTCCGCTGTCCCGTCTCGCCACCGCCGGTGCCCGGAAAACGTGTATTGGCGACATACCGCCCATCACCCTAAAAGTGCACTTTCACGTACCTCTACTCGACCCCACGTCGCCACGCCATGTCTGTTTCCCTCGGCAAGGGGGCCGGGGACTTTCGGACGCCTTCACTTCGGGGAGCAACAACACAATCTGCGCACGGCTCCTCCGATGCCTCCCCGCGCGGCTGAGACGAACGCCGTCGTCCGGGGGTGCGAGTACTATTGGTTTCAGCCGACCGATCAAATCCCCAAAACTGTTCCTAACCTCGGGTCCGCTCGCCGCCGGTGTGACGTCCACCGCCTCGTCACACCGGCGTGTCTACAGCCACCTCAACAGGCGCGACCACTGAGTCTCCTATTACCGGCTCGACCGGTCCATCCCGGGGTTCTTCTTCCGGTCGGCCGACGATCGACGGCGTGACCTCGGCGTTTTCTGTTTTCGGCTCGTCCGGTTCTTCCGGTCGGTCGACGATCGACGCCTCGTCGCTGCCTGCGGACTTCATCGCATTACCTAGGAGCGTCGCCAGCGGTCTCCGGCGGTTGGGTCCATTCATTCCCCGTCATAATTGTCGAAAACGCTAAACTCTGTTTGCATATTTCCGTATTCTATTTAATTTATGAACTTTTCAATGATGTCTTTTCATCGTAGCGTCGATGCAGACGGCGGTTTCGATGTTATACGATTCGGATTCAGCCATATTATTGCAGGTTTTAGGTGCGGATATGGGATATGAGTTGGAAAAATGAATTGCAAGTGAGCCGATTTGTTCGATTTGTCTAAATATCACTGTAATCGAAATCAAATAATAATAAAATATAAATTAGATAAGTCAAACCCTCAAAAATAATATAATCCTCTATAATTTTTGTAGTAGAAAATGTTACCTGATGACTACTTAAAAATGATAAAAACGATTTCACATGAATGCGTTTTTTGAATATATTCCACACGGGTCTGGGAGAAAACCAATATTGCGCCGACATCCTCTCGAAAAGATCAATCATTAATGATTTGTTTAATAGAAAAATGAACGAAACAATGGTAACTCAAACACAGAGTGACGCGCGCACACTGCAGTTTTAGTGCCACACGCGAGTGACGAGTGTGTGAGTTCGATAATATTAAAGTTTTCGAACAACAAATTGAAGGGTTATCGGACTACAGTCGACACACAGGAAAAACAAAATCCAACCAAAATTTTTATTTGACACGCCGGTAGAAAAAGGTTAGCCAACCCCGGCGTATACTGCATAAGGCATAACTAACAATATAATCAAGATTTTCAAGAAGAAAAATTCGATACGTATCGATACGGAATAGTTACGTACCACCTCGTATCGAAGTCTGAGTCCGATACGGGTCGGCACGTATCGCTTGTATGCTGCAGTGCTGCACGTGTAATATCTTGAACGCTCAAAATTGACCCGATACGTACCGATACACTCCAAATTCTTTCTTGAAAATCTTGATAATAACTGTCAATAATTAACTCACTCCAACGATGTAAACTTGAATTTATAGTTGAAGACGTTCTACTATCTGAAGTGCTGTTGTAGCGTCCTTTTAATTTATTATTTTTCATGTTTCGCACTCGGAATTGAAAGTTAGTACCATAGAATAAAGATAAGAGGGTTAATACCACTTGTATAATTCACGGTTAAAAATATATCCCGTTTCGATAAGACTTTCAAAATAGGATTGTAGCAATGTGAAAAATGTATTATGACAGACGTGTTGTTGTCGTCGAACATTTTCGTTGATCAATTTATCTGGGTGAACTTAAAAATAATGAAAGATAAAGAAGCGAGAGAGACGTAGTCTTTTA
The DNA here is from genome assembly GCF_001856785.1 of Myzus persicae. NCBI lineage: Eukaryota > Metazoa > Arthropoda > Insecta > Hemiptera > Aphididae > Myzus > Myzus persicae. The sequence goes on from NW_019101036.1 coordinate 379,151, forward strand.
AGGAGGACAAATGCGGGAATGCGGCTGGTAAGAGTTTTCACGTCCGGCTTAAACACCGGTTAATATTATATTAGTTTTTAATAATTATTGTTTATAGCCATATGATAATGGTATTTTTCTTGTAGAGTATGGTTAAAAATAATAAATTAGTCAATTTGCATCTGTATTAAAATTATTTTAAATTCTCATCACCCAAGGTTCAGTACCTACTTGATGAATGATCCTAGGGCCCCCATACGTCAACACAGGATAGGGCCAACCGGGAAAATCCCGAATTCCCAGTTGGCCTATCCGCAACTGCCTAGGGCGGTCCATTAGAAAGTGGCAACATTTTCAAAACAGTGATAGTATTATTATTTTAGGGTTTTTTAAATTTTTATTTTGCCCACTGCACTATTTTCGCTTGAGCCGGCTCTAAACATAATAATAATTATTAGACTACAGGTATATTATGATATTATATATTTGATTTATAGAGATACAATCATCAATAATAAGTAACATACAATTAAAATATAAAAAGAATAATTATAACAGTAAGTTTGACACTTAATTCAACTCTTCGATAAACACCATTTTAAAAATCAACAACATAGAATTTACAAATTAAATAATACTATATCTTATAGTTTAAAATTAAAGGTGTAGTAGGTATTATATAACTCAATTATAAAATATTAATAGTTTCAATGGTCATTCTTCAGATGTATGTACAGTATACACTTTAGAACAATTAAAAATTATAATAATACCTATATAGTTAATAGTATATAAATCATGTTAGAATGAAACAGACATAAGATGAGAAGTATTCCATAACATTTAGTTTTAATAATCTTTTAAATTTGCTTAAGACAATCCCAACAAGAACACTTATTATAATGATTATTAACAATAAATTATGGCAGTATCCAGTAAATGTTGATTCGTAATAATTCACACAATATTATTTTTCATAGTTAGTTAATTGTATTAGTTTAATCTTAACATTGTTATAACTTATAGTTTACAATAAACTTAGTAGTAATATTAATAGTCCACATAATAATACATGGGTCAGAAGCAATAAAAATACTTGTGTACCTAGATATATTGGCTACTATTTATTAAATGGCATTGCGTATGTTTTATTTATTAGGCATTTTTAGGTATAATCAAATCCATAGTAGTAAAACAAGGTTGATGTATAGTATTTTAAACACATTCCTATAGAGTACTTATAGATTAATGGATTATATTTAAATACAATATTATAATTTTATTTTATATTTCTTTCAGTGATAACATATTGATATATAGTTATTTACATTTAAATCGTATTAAATGTTATAAACTCACAGTTTTTATGGTACAACAGTGACCAAGAATATGATTTTAAAGCACGAAAATAGATGATTCCGTAAACAAAACAAAAAAAAAATGTAATAAATCACAGATCATTTTTAAAAATTAAAAATTTTTTTTTACATTGCATCATTTTGGCAGTGAATTACAATTAACTATCATATTAAGTATCTATTATTAATTAATAATATATTTTAACTAATATGTTTTTGATTGTTCTTATTAAAAACCCTGACTAATCAAGCTGCAAAATTAATGTATGAACACACGCGGGTGCTGGTGTATTAAAAATGGAATGTTATTGCTAATTTATTTAGAATATATAATTTATTGCTTCTTAAAAACATGAATAAATCAATTTAAATATTGCAGAATAACAGCTATTTACTAAAAATAAAACTTTTTGTGTAGGAAGTAGGTAATAAAAAGTTGTAGATAGTAAGTCTTTGTGAGCCAATCACAAGTCGATTAAATATGTAAAAATAACTAAGGATAGGAACGATTGTTGTTTGATTATTATTAATCTAAACTAGATAGAGGAGTGTAGGAGAAACCAGCAAACACATTATCTATGTCCTGTTTACTAGTAGAAAGTTTTTCATCACAAAACGACGACATGGACGAACTGACAGATTCCTTCGTAAACTGTGGATCAATATATTGCAAATCACATGTTCCATTCTGTGAAAAAAATAATCATTAATAAATAATGAACTAACTTTTACACTTATGAAGTTATGATTACGTTTTTTTTATATTTAAACTAAATTTACCAATTGTGGTTGAAAAGGTGGTGTAATTCGTTTATTCAATAAATCATCCCAATTGATTGTTTTGAAAAATGGATGTTTTTTAACCTCATTAAAATCTTGAACATTGCTACCAATTCTTTTATTGGTTTCTTTTTCCAATAACTAGAAATAGATATTAGTAATTAAAAAATAATTTCAATAATTATTTTTTTAAATTTAGTATTAAGTATGTTCTACAAACCTTGTGCAATAAATTTTTACATTGTGACGAAACAGGTCCTTTTATTTTTAATCTACTATGCAAAACTAAATTATACATTTCTTGCACATTTAAGCTATAAAATGGTGGGAGTCCAAATAACATTTCATAAAGTACTGCACCAAGACACCACCAGTCAACTGATCTGCCATATGCCTAAAAATAATAGTAAATATATTAAGTTAATATAACAACTTTAATCATTTAAGCCAGCAGGTATTACTTCTTTTCTAATTATTTCAGGAGCAAGGTATTCAGGAGTTCCACAAAATGTATTTGTAGTTTCAGTTCCGATGAGCCCTTCCTTACAAAACCCAAAATCAGTAAGGACCAAATGTCCTTCTTGGTCAAGTAACAAGTTTTCTGGTTTGAGATCTCTATAAATAATACCATTAGAGTGGAGATAACCAAGGGCAGATGCTATTTCAGCTGTATAGAACTTAGCTCGAGATTCTGAGAATCTGACTTCTTTTTGTAAATGATAAAACAACTAAAAAGGAAAAAGGAAAAATAAAAATAAAATAAAAATAGACTGATACCATATGCAAAAACTTAATTACCTCTCCGCCATTTACAAAATCAAGTACAAAGTAAAGTTTATCTTTGGTTTGGAAGCTGTAGTGAAGGCCAACTAAAAAAGGGTGGTTAACATTTTTCAGTAGGACATTGCGTTCACACATGATATGCTTAACTTCATTTCTTGCAAGTATGTGCTTTTTATCTAATACTTTTATAGCAAAATGAATGGATTCAGTTTTGTGTTCAGCCAAGTAAACTTTACCAAAGCTGCCTTTCCCAATAATACGTAGAAATACAAAATCTGATGGATTAGCACTAGAATTTAAAATAAAACAAATTAATTAAATCCATTACATAAATAATGTATAAATACATTTTGTTATATATTAATTTTTTTTAGAAATATTCAAAGCCTTTTAGGCCTTTCATACAATTTACAACAAAAATGTTTTCAAGTATAAACCAACAATTTGTTGATGTATAATAAACAAGGACAATTGTATAGTATTGAAATATTATTTTAAAATCATTTATTTGAATTTGGGTTGAATCTTGTTAGAATTTTATTGATAGATAGATCAAAATACAATCAAAACATTAAATTAACTAAATTATATACTATTATTTTGAGCATTAAATAATAATAATTTATATAATATCTAATTTAGTAGATATCACATGCTGATAGATATGTAATTAATATACAATTTTACCGATATGCAAAAGAACAAAATGATATAATACTGACTTAGTTGAACAATCATAACAAAATTGATAAAACACTTTATTTTAGTATTATGTAATAGATTTGTTTGTCATTTTAACATTTATTTTCAATAAAGATTTAATCCTTATGACTGATGAGTATATTATAATAATTATATTACTTACGATGGTCTTTCTGAAGGTCCTAAATTTATGGTACCAGGGCACTTTAAAAGGTTTGGTCTGTCTGGTTCTTTAACTTTAGTATCCAAGTTAAAAAATATGCGGACTTCGCTTCTTTAAAATTCAAAAATATTAATTATTATTAACAAAAAAAAACATTATAGTAAAGTAGGTGGTTTTTTAATAAGATAAATCAACCATACTGTTCAGAGGACATCAGTGTACCGTTTATTCTCTCTCTCTAGCCCATCCATACCATAGACAAAACAAATTTAAGCAAAATCATATTTTTTTATGTTTTTGAGTTATCTAAGAATAAAATCAGCCATTACAAAAGTCATAGAGAATAATATTTTTGAGGGTTAGCGTATATAGATTTGTCTAAATATTACTGTCTCAAAATCAAATAATAATAAAATATAAATTAGATAAGTCAAACCCTCAAAAATATAATCCTCTTTAATTTTTGTAGTAGAAAATTTTACCTAATGACAACAAAAGTGTTAAAAAAGATTTTACATGAATGCATTTTATTGAATATTGCACACGGGTCTAGGAGAAAACCAATATGGCGCTGACATCCTCTTGAAAAGATCAATCATTATTGATTTGTTTTACAGAAAAATAAACAAAACAATAGTAAGTTATGCATTATACTTAAACTCTAAGTCATAGAGCATAATTACTGTAAATTATTGACCAATAGATTGGGCATACATGGCATAAGCTGTATACAGTCGAAAGTTTATACTTTATTGGTGTTGTATGCTGTCTATATAACTATGATTGATTACAATATCTACTTATTCTCCCATATTATAAACTAATTCTATTTATTTTAAATAATAGTATTTACAATCAATGCTAATTCTTTACTTTTATGTAGTATTTTTTTTTATCTATTAGTATGTGTATGGTAATATTTGTTTGTATGATTTTTCATATGAAACTTGTCTGAAGTTTTTAACAAACAATGAATTATTACCAAATTGAAATGTTAGTTGTACAAAATGAAACACCGCTGGTGAGGTGGATGATGAAAGTGACTTTATAAAAAAGTTGGGATTTAAATGGCCAAGTCTTAAAAACAAAATATTAACGATACCAAACATAGAATTAATAGTATATTAGTATACCTAATAGCAGCTGATAAGAGTATATTTTGTGGTAAAAATTGAACTTTTTGGTGCTGAGTTAATGAATTTAAAGTAGTTCAAAGAGAAAAAATAACTGGTCAGGGACATCACACAATTTTCTTTTGTAAAAAGCATACAACACATTTGCCATACATTGATTTGTAAATATATACAACTAAAAAAAAAATATTAGTGTTTAAATAATATAAAAATACTCAAATAAAACTGCTACAATTAACTTATAATAATATACATCTACATATAAATCATTTTCTTATAATAATTTTAAAATTACACATACGAATAGAACATAAAGACAGCAATTGAATATAAGGTGGTACTTATTAATATGTTGCATTTAGTGTAATTAACAGATAATTCAGAAAAATTAATTATTTAAATTGATAATAACTATTAACTGGTGTATCTTGATAAAATTATAATAGGGTACAATTTTTACCATTTAAAAATAATTTATTTCAAATGATTATTTTTCCACGATAAATGATTCATTTTATAACTCATTCTTATATAAAATTATGTACAGTTATATTTTAAGCATACTTCTAAAATATCTAAGATCTTTAATATATTTTGAGTTTTTCATTACACATGATTAGTATTTATTGTAAGTCATTAGTTAAAATGTAATTTTTACTGTTAATGAGTGTGGCTGCACCATTACACATAAGTAAGCACTACTAATGTTTAGTATCAACATGCACAATTTATTATGAAAGTGTGTTTAATAATTTCAAATTGTAATAATTGTTGCGAGCACAAGAAAAAATGTTCAGTTCATTTATTCAATCATTCAACTATTCATAAATTCTTTATTGACTCCTTATTAGGTTTTAGATATTTTGAATATGAACATAATTTCATAATATAATACAAAGTAGTAATAATTAGTTAAGCTTACATGTTTAGTAAATTGTTTTGATGCATTAAATGATGTACAAATTGATCAAGACCTTCCCGGCGAGAGGCAATGAGTGAGGGATCCATGTTGTTACAAAACAATTTCTTACCTGGTATTTTTAAGTTTGAGTCTGGCACCTACAAAATAAAAACTTTAAGTTAATAAATCAACTAAAATTAAAAATTAAAACTTGAACTTTACCTGTTTCTTTAGTACTTCATTAAGTTTATAGAATTCATTATATCGCCTAAATACATGCCAAGTTTCATTCCGTGACCAAATTACAACTTTATACACCTAAAAACATATGGAATTAAATTTTACAGAACTAAATACCTTACACTAAAGTAATTGTTTGTCATATTTTTTAAAAACAATTTAATATACAGTGAATTTTTTATCTTCCTGCCAAATCTCTGCTTGTGATACCATAGCTGCAGTTTTATCATCATCACCGTTCAAAGACAACTTTGAACAGTTTTCACACGTATCTAGTTCTACTCGATTACTGGACTTATTATCCATGACGTCAATGCATGACCTGGAATGACCGCCAATGGTAGAATATCCACTCCTGCCGCCTGTATGACACCCAAAATAACAAAACCAATTTAGACACATTAAAAATTTAGTCATTTCAACTAGTTTTCAAAATGACCCAGTGACCTAATAATGGACATTGGATCTAATTTCGTCACAAGAATAAATAATAATAATCGTACACAATAGTCTCTTCAGGGAAATTTATTACCTCACCACGACAAATCCACTGGCATTCCACTTCCCACTACTGTCACATAGTTGTTGATTGTTTTCTAGCTAATAAAATAAATAAATCTATGGAGTGTGGACAGTGAACTTTCCATTTTTAGAACGGCACAGCTTATCACAAATGAGACGGCGGCATAGAGCGCATGCGCCCGCCAGCTTGTAAACTGCACGGCAGGGACACAATCAAAGGATTTTGTCTGATAATTTTTTTTTAGTTGTTATTATGTTATCATTATTTTGTTTGTTATTTTATTCAGTGTTTATATTCCCACTTTGTTTACAATTGTGTCATTGTACGTGGTAGTCACGCACAAATTGTAGATAAGAAAATAAATGAAATTAAATTGTTTTTTTCACCGTGTACATTGTATTTCAGACTTCAATAATTATAATTGTTGTTGTTGTCGTACTTGTTTAATTGTTTAGTGTTTAGCTGCCAGCAATTTCTCTATTGACGTTTATTTATTTCATACGTGTGAATTTTTAAATAAATAAAACTATTACAAAACTAAACATAGCGTTTCAGAATGGCTCAACCTCCAAGTGGAATGCCACCTCAAGCATACTTGTTGGAAATGTTTCAGAAGTAAAATACATTAAATAATCATTAAATCTAATGAAGTTTTATATTTAAATGTTTCCTCATTTTTAAAGATTAGATAAAGACCAAAGTGGTTCCATTACAGCTAATGAATTACAAAGTGCTCTATCAAATGGCACGTGGACGCCTTTCAACCCGGAGACGGTTCGTTTAATGTTGAGTAAGTCAATAGATGTCTTAAATTTAAAAAACAAATACGGTTATTATGATGATTCATGGAATAATAATTGTAATTAAACTAGAATATAGTAGAACTATTATAAGGAAAACTAGTTATTGAATCGGTTCGTGGAACTAATGAATCATTGAATATCATTTATCATTACTGATTATGTTGTATGTCTCATCATACTGTCTTAAGTCAGGCGTTATTCTAAATAATAGTAACACCCAATTTAGACAATAATAGGAAAAACTGCAGTTAACTTAATTACATATGGGTAATAAGTTATAAGATGGCAAAAATCACTCTTGGCTAAACGCTTAACTAACCTTTTGTAAGAGGATTTGTCAAATATAAAGAGAACCAGTCATGATTTATGAATAGTGAGCATTGGCGGACTAAACTTAAATTTTCCATGATGCATTTTCATATTTAAGAACTTAAGTACCACACCCAAGAGTCAAGAGTTCGGGCCGGTTTTTCAATTTACTTTAACTGATAGTTAAATCAACCCTAAAAAGGTTTCAGCTAAGCATTATTAAAAACAATTGTCTCTTCACTGTTTCATTAACATGAGCCTTGCAGACCAATAAAACAAGATTTTTTTAAAGCGTGGTTTATTTTTTTTTACATACATTATAATTCTACGACCAATCTCACACAATTCTGTAGGTGCATTGAATCATAGAAATAGACAATACCGATGACTAAATCAAGTTGTACTGCATATATAGTGTGTTTTAAATCTTTGTTAATATTTATTTAATTATTTATAGACATGTTTGACAAGTCAAATAAAGGCACTATATCATTTGAAGATTTTGGCGCATTATGGAAGTATATTGTAGATTGGCAAAATTGCTTTCGTTCTTTTGATAAAGATAATTCAGGAAACATAGACAAAAATGAACTTCGAGCTGCATTACAAACATTTGGATACAATTTAAATGATGCTACCGTTACTACAATGTTGCAAAAATTTGATAGAATTGGAAAGGGGACTGTACTATTTGATGATTTCATACAATGTTGCATCATGCTTAATGTAAGTATTGCTTATTAAAATTAAATTGTCGATTCTATTATTTTAAAAGTTACCATTTATAAAAAGAATAATTCCCACTAACAAATATAACTTAATATAAAATCCAAACTATGTATCTCTAGTAACTTGATTAATTGACATTAAATAATTTTCACGTCACATCTTGAAAGTTTTATTACCAAATTTGACTAATACCTAGTATTTAACACTGAATGTTGATGTACATACTCAGCCTACTTTAAGCGTACATTATATTGAAGTATATTTCACAATTTATCATAAACTATTTAATCATTATTATTAGGTAAAAGATTAGTTGGTAACAATTTTAGCTTTATTAATAACTAAAAGTTTACCAAATAAATATTCATTAATATGTTTATTTATTTTTAATTTTTCAGAATCTAACTACAGCATTCCGCCAATTTGATACTGATCAAGATGGAGTAGTCACATTGCATTATGAACAATTCGTTGGGCTTGTGTTTAGTATTAAATAAGTCATTTAATATTTTTTACAATTTATATTTTATTTTCTATGCTGTGTATATTTTTTTTTTTTTGGAAATATATTTGCCCCAAACTCAATTATACGAAAGAGGAATTTTTATTTTTATAAGATAAATAAAATATAATTGATCTTAAACTGCTCTTACTGTTAAAAATTAAAATTAATTAGTAAACAATTCCATACATGTTGTGATATTATAAACAAACTTATCTTAACAATAAAAAAAAAAATTTTAATAAATACAGGCATATAATATTTATTATGTTAAGCTCTAAACTCAATTTAACTATTAAGAAAAAATTAAACAAAATAATTAGTTTTTACATAACCGATGTTGTAATTCCACTCAATCTTTTAATATTAGCAATCAATCTTGTGGAAGCTGCCTTGTAATCAACTGGTTTTATATTGACTAAAGATACTTTTAACCTAGTCTCATTGTTGTAAGTTTCCATTTTTGCCCTAGCTCTAATTTCAAACAATTTAAACATTTGTTTTTGGAAAACATCACTATATTCTTCCTTAGACTCTTCCATCAACCTTCCCAATTCAGCACTAGTAGTTCCCAAAAGGTTTTCAGCTGTCTCCTGAAACATGGTTACCCACTGGTTTCCAGTTGAGTCGCTCAATTGTGCTGAGAGCATCAATCTATACTTGAAATTCTCTGTTTCGTCATTACACTTTTCGCAACGATATGTTCCATCATTTCGATCAACAACTTTTTTTTGACAATCTGGTTTTGGACACGCTTTATACAGAGCAGATTCAGATTTCACAAAAATCAAATGTGAATACATACTATAATAATCAGCTTTATCCCCTCCACCGAGTTGAGCAAGTTGTGCTCCTTTAATTGTAAGAAACTGAGTATTCGCTCCAACATCAGAACGGGCTGAAATACTATTGAATTCTGCGTTTGAAGGAAGTGAATCGTACCAACCCCTTAAGCGATGTGCTTCTTCTATGTCCGGATTTATTTGCATTACAGTCGATCCTAAAAGGGACAATGATTTGCTACCCATGAATTCTCTGATTCTGCTTCCTTTTATAGCAATTACAGGTTGCAATGATCCATCAAAATCTTCTGCTTGAGTATCCCACAATGTAATAGTCACGGAATTCAGAGACTGGTCGACTATAGTCACATCTCTTTTTTTTAATTCCTTTCTTGTAGTCTTTGACATTAACGTAGTTAATTCTCCCGCAGCTTGACAAACTCCTATGACATCTACTATACCATCAACATCAACGTCTTTCACTTGGCTCAATTGAACAAAATTAAATTTCAGAGCAGGCATTTGAGAGTCATCAAATTCGTGACATGGAAATATTTGAGTTTCATTAGAAAGTGTAAGTTCGTAATCATTGTTAAGATTTGAAAACTTTTTATTTGCAGTTTTAATCGAGCCACGAGTTATAAAATATACTTTATTTACTTCAATCATATCAAAGAATTTGTCACATTCACTGTTAAAGGCAGTTGCTCGAATCTCACCACTCTCATCAAGCAGATCCATGCTAAAAAGTTTACCTTCACCTCTTTGATTATTCCAAGTACGGACTGGAGCTTTGTTTACAACTCTAGCTCTGATTGTCCATTTATTTTGATATGGGCTTAGAGAATTAATGGGATGAATATTGCTAACATCAATATCTCTTTGAAGATCATTATCTACGACGCTTGATTGGACAGAATGTGGTTTTGCCGAAGTATTAGACTGAGGTGTAGAATCAACTGAAGCTCCATTTTCAACTTTTTGACCAGAATTATCAATAATTGGTTTAGGATCACCAATTTTTGAACCCACCACATCACCAGGTACCATGACAGCCAAATCTATAAGGATCATGACTTGTTTACTTCCTTTTGAACGGTCAGTTAAACTACTGATTATATGACGTTTTATCTTTAGAATGGCAAATTCATTAATTTCTCCAGAAGAAACCATGCCATTCAACTGAGTAGCCAACATGGCAAAAGAATTTAGATTATGACCGTCAGAAATAAGTAAGCGATATCTTTCATTTGCTCCTGCAGCAGTAATTTTTCTTACACCAAGCACTTGCAAAATTGGATCTTTAACATCTTCATTGTTCATGATGGACTTTAATGCGCCCTTTGTTAACATTTTTTCATACTCCATTTTTTTTTATGAATGATTTCCTGAATGAACATAAAATATAAATAATTATAAATAATTTTAAAAAACAATTAAATAAATTAAACATTTTAAACAGATATTTGAACATATTCCACTGTGTATTTATCTTCGCAGTGGATATTTTTAACAAATCATTAAATTAATTGTAACAATATTGTATTAATATCATCGTAACGATCATATCATTATGCTATTCTTGTTGATTATCTTCAATATTTAAAAGTACAATATTATTGTTGTACTTACTCGTTAATTTAATTAGCTTATTTCCGTATTATTAAAAAAATTAAATAGGTAAATATTTATCCTTTCAATGAAACAAATGTAATCACATCTTATAATGGTGACTTGTTTGTGTTAAAAAAAACTATGCAGTAGTTAAATGTTATTAGATGTTATTGATAAGCATAACTTATTTCGACAAAACTACCTAGATTCAATTTTTATCTACAAGTGTCTTTAGTCGCAAAAAAAAACATTGACAAATCGAAACATTTATTGCTCTGCTCAGAATCTAAAATAAGGGAAGCCAAGTACCTACTAAATATTGAGTCAATAACTTGCTTCAAAAATAGTTAATATTGATGACAGAATATTATAAAAATATATGGCTTAATTATGGTTGAAAAATAAAATAAATTCAAGTAAATGACCATTAATTATGAATAAGCCTCAAATGCAGTGAATTAAAGGCTACTAAATTCTTTACAATTTTATTACTTCAAGTGATAAATACAACCAAAATAAATGTTCAATTATCCTGAAGTATAATAGTAGGTTGACAATATGTTTTAAAAAAATTTAACGAAAGGCACATCAACACGAAGCACTACTTAGCTACAGTTTAATAAAAATAATTTAGTCATATTCAGAATCTAATAAAATCTTTTACCATACATTATTGAAGGGTAAGAATTTGTATATCGTATGTACTTAGAACAGCAACTTTATTTAATCATTTAGTACCTACCTACACATTTAAATAGTTTAAAGTTAGCAAAAATATGTATTTTGTCCGAATAGGTACTGTGAGTGTTGCTTACTCACATCGGAATTAAACAAAGCGCCTAACGGAACGATTTTAGTTTTATAATCAAAAACATAAGCCCCAATATATGTGTGTTTAAATATTTGATAATTCACGAAAAGTTGCAGTTTTATCATCATTAAACGACAAGGTTTAGGAGTAAAACTGGTAGTCGAACACGATCGTCACCGGCGGTGTAAGGAGCGATTGGATTGAACATACATGTACGAAATAAATTGGTACGATTAATAATTGAGTGTAAAACGTCTTACCTTCTGGTTGAATTATATTTATTCTCCGCCGGAATATAGTATTACACTTGACAGTAGACTACCTAGATTTCTACGGCAAATCCGATAAGTAGTGCGATACAGAAGACTAATTTAAGCTTCCGTAGTTCCGTTTTTCCGGTGTACTTTTCAAATCTGTAATCTGCGTTCACCAGTTCACATCACACATTATTAACAAATTTACAAGTAGAGTAGTAGTGGTGGGCCGGTGGCTACAAAGAATACACAAGTAAGGGCGGGAAATGAGCTGATAGGAGAATTAATCTGAACGCCAAAGAGGTTGTACAGTTTATCATTTATAATTATTTTCCCGCCTTATGCAACTGATGTACCAGCACAGAATAAATGAAATTACTTATAAATTTCATTTATTCTGTGGTACCAGAGGTAACGCTATGTTTCGTCGCTGTACCGACTACCGGTCAGGACTTGGGTGAATAAGTTAACTTTTCGTATGGATATCATTATTATAGACTAGTTTAATACGGGGCCCTACGTAATACGGACGAAAAGTCCGTGGATATAATTACGTAAAGTCCACTCTGAAAAGAGTCGGACAAAAAATCCTGATACATATTTTTGTTGTCAGACAAAAAGTCCGAAAATAAAAAATATTCTATTCAATTTTCATCTATAATTATATTATATAACATATTATTATACATACAATAACATTTTCCATTATTATTATGCTGTATACTGTATAGCGGGTGATCGGTATTTGTATTGACTTATTTTAAATTATTATTAATATTTCTGTAGTGATGGATGTTCCTATTTTTTTTTTAAGTTCACAAATAACATAATAATGTAGTACACGTCTTACGGTTTTAAATAAATGTATTATGTATTGAAATTAATTGCTGCAAGTACTGAGTCAATGATGAAATCCAACAAAATATTATAAATTTAGAATAGGTATTAAAATGAATTACATTTTTTAAATTAATATTAATTATCTATATACATAATATAATATAAAATATAAAATATACCTGTGCCCACTGCCCAATGCCCATAGACTCTAGTTTATAAGTCTATGTGGTTGCATATTGTTCTAATGTAAAAATATATTTCAATTAATTTAATTTGTCATCTAAATTAAATAGTCATCTACTATGTTTACATAAAATAAAATAAAAATTTATGAAAAGAAATATATTATTATTATTTTTTTTTTAATAAAATGTTCTATACTAAAATTCAAAATAGCCCATCATTATTCAAAATACGGGTTGGTTATAATTGAAAAAAAACCAAACTAATTAATTCAATAAATTAAATGAAAAATCTGACTGGGTTAAAAATAAATAATTTACGTATGGTTTTTTTTTCTTTTTTTTCTTATTAATTACGAATTATGACCTTATGAGGAGATTAGTATTGGATAAATCTTTAGACATTTTTTAATGTTTTCCTAAATCATTAATAATCTACTTTTATTTACTTCATAGTTCCTATTTGACATTTTTTTGATGTTTATACCTACTGTTTAAAAAATACTTAACACGAGGTTGTTTTTTTTGGAACTAAAAAACCACAGTAGGAAAATTCAAAATTTACATTCAATACATTTGGAAGTTCAATGTGTGTTTTACCATACTGTCTTTACAAATTTAAACTTCTGTTAGTTTGGGAGCATGGCTCAATATATCTTATGTTTTTGTTATGAATCTATTAAAATATAATTGTGACCTGTCTTCAAGGATTTCACCAATGCCCATAAGTAGATAGTAGATATTATTACAGATTATTATGTTATAAAGTTTTATAAAAGTTAATATTTAACTAAGTTTAAAAGTTACTATACCAAAATTACTTTTTAGTACCAACCTATAGGCTATATAATTTATGAGTAATAATTAATAATAGTTTTTTATTAAAAAAATTCATTCAAATTACTTGTCAGTTGTCATATTGATGAGTATTTGCTCATTGTACTGTTTAGTAATTTAAGCTTGAGCATTTGTCATATTTCATTAAATATTTGTACACACAAATGTTTGAATTCAAAAAGTGAACAAGGTTGAGATCTTCTTTTTATTAAAATTAGAATGCACAACCAATGTGAAAACTATTTGGGACTGTAGAGAAAATACTATAGGTGTCTCGTGTCTAGTTCGAAATATTCTGATTGTGTACATTTGCAAATTGAAACCGAAGAGATTATTAAAGAAACCGAACATAATATCATCAACCAGATTGTGTAAAACTTAAAGAAAAAGAAGCATTTGACAAAATGAAAATAGGGTTGAAAAAGAAACAGCAAGCTTATAAATTAACAGCCTTTACTTTACAATCTGTTTTGGGTAAAAAGAGGTATACAATTTAAAATCAATAATTTATAATTACTGTGATTGGGTTTGTAATAGGTAGGTAGAGAACTGAAACTATTGTGATTTTTGAGTAAATTACCCGCAGTTTCTTCTTTAAAAAAAAGCCTTGGATTGAATATGTCCTACAAGCTGCAGAATATTCTCAAACATGGGATGAGTTATTGATTCCTCAATGTCTATTGTCTGGCAAGAAACTATAATTTATGTTTTTGATATAATATGATAACTAGAACAAAAATCAAGAAACAAAATAACCCACAGCTCACATATTTACATTTTTTCAACCAACAAAAAGTTAGACATGATGTAGAATGTAGATAGGTAATAAGTAGTGATTTTTAATAATTTTGACCAATAGAAACTTTATCTTATTATTTATAAAATTCAAATTTGTTCATCTAAGATCCAATTTTTTACAAAAACCTCTTAGTTTAAATTATTTTTAAAATACTTCTTTGGATTGTATAAATGTTACATTAATATTATTAAGTAATTAACTGATGTAGTGCTAGCGTGCTAAACATACTGTACATTTATTGTAATTATTGTTAATTCATTTATGCCCACCTGTATATATCACTTCAAATAAAAAAATAAGTGTAAAATGCGTAATATAAGTTATAACTAATATAACTCTCAATGGTAAATAAACAAAAAATGAAAATTTGTGATAGCGGTACCTAATAGAACAAAAAACAAAATATATTTTTAATTAAGATTTTTTCCCATACAGAATTTAAGTAGTAATATCTACATGATCATATTATATTTAAAAATGAAAAAAAAAATATTAAACCATAAAATACATTAAAACATATGTAACATATCTAAATTGTGTAGTAAGTTATCCATTTCGTGATCAATTGAATCAGAACCATTAGTTATATCAAGATAACTATTTGCAACTTCTTGGCCTGAATTCCCCTTGGCTGGTTGAGGATTACCAATTACTTCACCCGGACAAACAAACAAACAAACCAAATCTGTAAGGACAATAAGTTGCCAATTTCTGTGGGAACTATCTGTTACATTAACAACTGCATAACTTTTTATGTATATGATAGAATATTCCTTTAAATGGCCACATGTAATCAAACTGTTTAAGCGTCGATCTAAGCTTACAAGGGAGTAGTGATGTTGACCGTCCGATATAATCAAACGATAAATAGAAAATCCTGTGATTGCATTTTTGAGTAGCAGAATACTGAGAACTTGCATGATAGGACATTTAACATTTGCATTACATAGGATAGATTGTAATGCACCCTTTGTCAACAGTCTTGAATGTAGGCCTCTTTCTATGAGTGATCTCCTGGTTAAACAAAAATTAAAAATAATTTCATAGTGTAATTAGTTAATATATGTTCACCATAGAATAAACTTGAAACACATTTCAAATAAAGAAGTAAGTATTAAAATTGTAATTCTATCAAAATAACTACAATTTAAATACTATAATTCTCAAGTATATAAATATAAGAAACTAATATTATGATATAAAATTGCTATTGTAATATTTGACAGAAACAGTTTAAAATATTTTATTTTTATTTAATCAAAAAATATTCTTCATAAAGATACTATATTGTAAATAATAAATATACATAAAATTGTAGTCTGGATAAATAGTATCCAGACCATTCATATAAATAAAAATAGCAATATTAATTGTAATAAAAGATTGTCAAAAATTGTTAGAATAAGAAATTTGGGTACCACTCTAATTCTTTCGTTCTATCCAATTCACTATAATCTTCGTTTACTTGAGCTGTTGAAGCGGAAGCTTCCATCCCAAATATTGGTTCAACGTCATTACTAAATCGTTGAGGATTACCAATAGTCTTATGAATAATAGAACCAGGTACAATAACAACCACATCTGATAAGATAATGGCTTGTATTGGTTGTGTAGATGGGTCAATCAAATTAGATGTCACATAATTATTAATCTTAATAAGGGAAAATTTGGTAAGTTTTCCAGAAGAAACCATACTGTTCAAGATAAATGTAATCCAAACAGAATTTCTATTTTCACCATCAGAGACAGTTAAAATATAACATTCATTTCTTGATGGCATTTTGTCAACACCTATAACTTGCATGACAGGACGTTCAACCCATTCATTGTTCTTAATGGACTTTAACGCCCCCTTTGTTAACATTTTTTCATACTCCATTTTTCTACGATTTTGTGCACAAATAATCTTTCGTGTGATTTTCTGTAAAAGAATAAATAATAATAATCATTTAGAAATCTTAGAAAAATCGTTTTTAAAAATTACATAATAAAATTACTAAATGTTGTTTTTTCTAATAATACACAATGATATGCACATGTGACATGTCCTAATTTATTTATTTTATTTTTTTATTTTATAGTTTAATTTATGAAAAAGTGTAAAATATTATTATACAACAATACATTCATTGCGATTTAAAGGTAATATTTGATTTTTCATTAGTAATAAAATAAAAAGATGATAAATTTAGGCATAATCTAATTGTAAGCAATATTGTAATAGATATTAGATAGTGTCTCAAAAGTTAAACTGAAATACAATGATCTTATAGTGTCACCTGCCCATTCGAATATCCACCATAACATTACAATCGTCGTTCGTCGATCATTATATGAAAGTAGAGCTTTGGACCCAAATAAACTCAATATTTTTAAACACCCTAAATTGTAACAAAAATCAATAGTCCAACCTGAAACCAAATTATTGTATAAATCTGATATTCCGAAAAAAAAACTACATTAAAATATTCAATAATCAAGTTCGATACCTCGAGAGTCGAGAAGTAAATTTTTTGGAGCTGTACACCAGATTTATTGGAAATAATTCTAATTACATTTTCACCACATACAAATTATTCAACGCAAACACTATTTGAGGTCATTGAAGGCTATGATCGATATTCAAATTTTGGAATTATTATCTGTATCGATTTTCAATCTTTTCTATATTCCTTAGGTAGTTTTGTTCCTACATTACCTACTTTATTATTATATAAAATAAATTGAGTTGATTTTTTTAATACAAATTACAATGTCTCTAGTCGATAATAATTGTCATGTATTCTAGCTAGAAATTAGTGCTAAGAAGCTCTAAAAATGATTACCAAAGGACTTATCTCGGTAAGTCCCATAAGACTTTTTTCCTACTGCCGTAGGGAGCAGTGGTGACGTGGTGTTGACAAAAATGTTCATTGAGGGGTGGATATATATTAATTATTCCTAATATAAATCGCAGGATACTGCTCCAGCGCTAATATTATATATAAAAAAGTGTATGGGGAGGATACATTCCACATCCACCTGTGAATACGTTCATGGTAGGGGAGAGGGGGGTTAACAGGACACGTAATTATTTAATAAAATATATAAATCACGGATTCAGAATCTATGGTAGGGATAAAATACTTTTTGTGGCCCTCCTTCTTCTATAATAAATATTTCGATTGGCGGACTAAATTACCATTATTACGTCACTAGCAATTTTCGAGCTTTTATCATAACGATATTTTTCTAAAACAAAAAATCATTACTCAAAGTTATAATAATACAAATTACAGTGACACGCTTATACAAAGCCTTTTTGATAATATAATTTACATTTTTAACTTTTATAATAAAAAAAGGTTTAAAAAAAATATTAACTGTATTATTCAACAGTGGGAGTCAGTTAACTAAATAAAAATGAATAAATCAAAATAATTAGGTACTAAATTAAAAAAATGATAGTATCAGTGCTTCTACACCTGTAGACATGTAACTTGTAGACCTGTCAGCTGTCTCCTATGACCAGTATACGATCTAACCATCATGAACAACAAATACACGTTTCATCTATCCTGTGATATACATATACTGCTAAGTGCTAACGGCTAACCAGTAACCACGACCACTATATGGGTTTTCTATAATATCTATAATCTGAAATCGTCGGTTAGATACTTGGACAGTTATAATATTAGTAAGTACTAAGCAGGCCTCCCATATCAAATTGTAGGCACCTGTACTATAGTACGGTCAGCGAAAAGTGAGCCGCGATACCAATGGTCCGGGTGGCCGAATTTCATCAGGGCTTCTACAATTATATGTGATTACGCTTAAATGCAACACTAGGAACGCAAGGGTCACGGCTCACTTTTCGCAGGCCGTACTATAAATGTTTTTACTGGCCTTGTACAAAACTTTCAATAATAAAAGACAAACGATTACACGTGTCTCCTACCTGATAATTTCTAGGTAATCAATGGACAATGGTTAATCCATAGCTTAGGAAAAATGACTTATATATTCATAGGTTAAGAAGTTATGTAATATGCATTTATACATTTTACCATAAATCCATAAAATATTACTTAATACAAAATAAATATTGCTACTAACATAAAAAACTACGAATTCATTTCAACGGACCTCTCAAATAGCCAGGCCCCTGCGACCTGTGTTCCAAGTTCAATCGTCCTACCCCAATTGTGGGAGTCCCGGTACTAAGTACTGTAACAAGTAACAACTATTGACAGTGCAGTCCTTAGGGATGAGAATGCTGATTCGTATAAGCAACGGAAAATTAAAAATATAGGTAGCACTATCCACAATGCCCGAAGAGCTATTATCGTCATGCATTTTGGAAACTGGTAGCAACATCAAAGTAAAGTAAACAACAACATAAAATAACAATACTTTGTGTAGGCGTGTGTGTGTGGTTCTACTTACAGTCGAGTCTCGATAACTCGAATCTCAAGGGGAATAAATAATTCTTCTAATGTATTTTTCGAGTTGAATGCTTCAAACACAACTTCAAAACACTTCAGCGGTCAAGAAAGAAATCCGACTTATCGAGACTCGACCTATTAGATACATGGTTGACGCCACGACGTTCACACGAATCACACCACCTTTCTAGTTTCTAAGTTGGAAAAATGTACGTAGGTACTTACTATTATTGTTCTGGGCTGTTACACTAATAATTAATTAAACAGTGCCACAGTAGAACTGGACTGGTATTTGGCAGGCACTCGACTACTCTGAATTCTGACACTCAATATCTGCTACTCCTCGTCAGTGTAAAACTGTGTGGTCCGTGATCAGGATGTTGTGGCTATATTCACTAAATTCTATAATATTGGTTAGGTAAAAAAATTTCACTATTAGTCATTGTAATCACATACGTATGTATATAAGTATATAACCTCATTGTATATAACCGACAGTGGAGGTTTTCAACGACCTATTTGGTATATTGTTGTATGTATATTATTGAAACGTGTTCACTACATGTAAGGTGTAATAGTCCCTTCAGGGTAGGTATGACATTTCGCAACATTGTGCCATCGGGTCAAGTGTATATATACCACCCGTGGATGGTGATAAATGTGAACTGGGCAACTGGTGGTGGACATATCCAATATGGCGGCTCGAACAGGTAGTCCTTGATTGCGTCCCAAATATAAATATCCCACCGAATGCGTATCTGCGTATAAAATATAAAATATAATGTATAGTAAAAATAAAAATGTCATGAATTAATGAGAATGCGCTGTATTTCATTTAAATTAGATACAACCATGATGTTTATTTAGTTTTAATAACTACTGAAAACACAATTTTCTACCAGCTTCGTACGGAAAAAGGTTACATTAGGCCACAATTGGTCGACACCCACTGGCGGGAATCGAAATTGTTCAATGGGGTTGTATTAACGATGCATATTGATTTAAAAATCAAATATGTAAAAAGTTAGTATTGTATGTAGAATATTAAACTAGTTTATACTTAATAATAAGTCTACCATTGTTGATGTTACTCAGTTATACAGCATACCTAATATCTATTTCAATAAAATATAAACTGTTCCTCTCTAACTCAGCTTATGCTTACTGAAACAGCCTGTATATAGATCAATACCTCACTTAAATTAACCAAAATATGTAACTGAATATTTTTTTAATGGCAATTAAAAATTTTGATTTATTCATTTTAATTCAGACAATTTTTTTAATTAGTAATTTCTTGACAACAATAACGCTATAAACGATAAGTCCATAACCGATGCCTCATAGTATAAGCAGCTAGGCAAGAGATATTAGGTACTTCCCTAGTTACTAAATCTAGTTAATAATGTTATTATCTCATCTTTATTCAACCGGGTTATACAGAGAAACAGTTAGATATTTCCATAGTTGTCCTGTCCTGACTCGTTCTATGATTAGGTATTAGATATTTACCAACGAATGAAATTTAAAAAAATAATGTTAACTTAAAATAAATTCACTTAACATGAAACGAATACTGCGTAAATATGTGACGAATAACAAACAAATTGCCAACATTTGTCAAATATGCGTTTTGCTCGGAAAACGGCAAATATTCAAAAATATGCAATTAAAATTTTTTTACTTCAATCCCTTATGACTTAAACGAAATTATATCTTACTTAGACTATTCTTCAGTCATTATTAAACTATATAACAAGTCCCGAATCCTAATTATAATATAGACTGGAAAACTGACAAAATATATGGACCTTCTTTCATCAGAATCCTTTTACGAATTCAATGGTTTTATATTATTTAATTCAACCCTCCTCCCCTTGTCAGAATTACAAGTCCCCCCAACGGTACATACATTTTTAAAGTTTAATTTTAAATATCGTATTAATATATTGGAAAAATATTTATTTTTTTTGGTTATAAACTATATTGTGTAATGATTGTGATTACCCTGTGTAAGACGTAATACATCATTTAGTTTTTACTACATAAATACTACTTGGAAGTTCACTAAGTTGTCAACAAACTAAAAACAAAAATATAGGTATAGTCTTAAAAGAAGTACGATTATTCATTATTAATAATTGGTGATAAGTCTGATAACGATTAACGAGTAACGACAACCGGACAATCGCTGTGTCTGCCGGCTGCATTTAGGGCCTTTTTGCTAAACATAGACTCAGATTTTATATTATCTACTCGATAAACGTCGTTATTATTTTTCATTGAAATCCGCGTTTAGCTTAAAATGTTTAAATAATTAATTTTGTTCATCACGGAAAAATTGTTATGGTACTCAATTGGAAAAGATAAACAATCATCAGGAACATTTAAAATCAGCGAAAGGGTATCGTGGAAAAATCTGTTTTCCCGAATTTACATAAAATGCTATATTTAGAGCTTTCAATTCCAACAAGTTCCGCATCTTGTAAAAGAACGCTCTCAGCAATGCGTCGAATAAACACCCACATAAGGTCAACCATGCTACCAAATAGATTTTCAAAATTATCTATCATAAGCATAACGATTGAAAGAAATTTGTCAAACATTCTGAACAAAGAAGTCATTTTAAATAAATTTGCGAATACTGAGCAGGAGGTTTAAGCTAAATTAGTTATCTATAAAATTCCTTTAACTTTCAGTTACATTTTAAGAATTATTTTGTATCTAAAGTAATATCAACTAATATGTATGAATAATATAATAATATAATATATAAATAATGTGTATCTATAATATGTTAATATTTTAATGTTTACCTCAATACTACTTTTTATTATTTGTTTTATACATGTTACATATAGTGTATAATACAGTGGCGTAGCCAGGATTTTTTCGGGGGGGGGGGGTGCTGATCAATTTTTTACACAGCGGTGGTTTAGTTTTTGATCGAATACCATAGACCAGTGCCCAGTGGTTCCCAACCCATGGGCACTTGTGGGCCTCGAGCAGCTTGGTACTGGGCCGTGAACCATATAAATATATAATTTTTAATATTACATATTATAATATTTCTGGTTGTAATATATTTATCAATATTATCTACACTCTGCAGTGTCAGATTGGTGTCAAATTATTAATTAATGTTAAATATAGGAATCAACTGAATGTTGAAAGTGATTTAATTGTAAAACCATTCAATTTTCATCCCGATATTGACTCTCTCAGAAGGACAAGTAATGTCAAAAATCACATTAAATTGTTTAGATTGTGGTTAAGTTTAATAAAGTGATTTTCATGATAAATAATTGATTTTTTAATTCTTTTTAGTTCTAACTGACGTTTGTATATACATATATATTATATATATATATATTTATGCATTCATATATATAGGTGAGCTATTTGTGGGCCTCAAAGTTCTTGTTTACAAAATTGGTGGTCTACACAGCAAGTTAAAATGATAGTTTTCTGTAATAGTCTAGATTTTTTATTTAAAAAAAATGTTACGGTTGATTAACCGTTAGTATATATATATAATATATATATATTATTAAAAAAGGTACAAATGGTTTGTAATTTTACTTATTTTACCCCTTTTAGCCATTTATTCGGTATAATATTAATAATTAATAATTCGTTTTCTACTATAATATTATTGATGCACTTGGTAAATAATAAGTAAGAAATATTTCTGGAACCTTCAATTTTTTTAATAAATACCGGAACCCATCCGTAACAGTTATTTTATTTTCGGAGAGCCGGTCCCGGAATCAGTACCAGTAAATTCAAAAGGTCCCTGACCTTACGTAACCTAACCTAACCTCAAATAGAATATTTAATTTAGGTACGTGTATAGTAAGTCTGCTTGTGTGAATGATGGGTATTTTATATAATATTAAGTTACCCATAGCCTATTATATGTTATATGTGGAGGTGGAAATGGATGAAAATTGAGTATGTACTGAACTTATCCCTGTAGACTATAAAGACACGCCATAGGATTATATGGAATTGTTTATAATCCAACCTAACTACGAAACCTATAATTTTATGACGGCGTGAAAAGTGGGTAAACGGAAAAGACCTAACTTAGGTTTGTACTATATTTTTAATAATATAGTAATATACTATTGTTTAATTTCCTATTTTAGGTTTTTATTTCTATTTCATGTTGGTTTTCAAAAGTTTTAACGATATTATATACAATTACACAAATATTTTAAATGACTAATGAAAAACAATGTGTACAGTGTACTTAATTATTGTTATTTGGTAATATGATATGAAAGTACAAAAATGAATAAAAACTAATTTAAGCACGATAATACATTATGTTGAAAACAGTCTTAATATAGTAGTACCATAGTTATTGATTAATAAATAATATCAATAATTCAGATATTTCCTAGAACAAGTGGAAATTAGGAATATTTAGAATATAGAGCATAATCATTGAATTGTTTAGGGTTTGTTGTTAAGGGAGTTTTTTACCATATTTTTATTTTTGGGCTTTTTTTCCTATTTTCTGAAAAGTGAATAGGTACGTGATTTATTGTTACAGCCTGTAGGTATATGTATATAAGTATAATATTTTGGCGGTATAGTGTAAGTAACGACTAGAGACCCCAATACCAGAGACCAGCTCTCGATCTTGACTTTTTCCCAAGTAATACGTGTCTATGTGTAGCCATATAGGGGTGTATAATATAATAAAGTAACTTTAGTAACTTAGCAACCTAATTATTGACTGAATTTTCATGTTTTTCAGTACGTCACTGAGACACTGACGGCAGTCTGACACGGCAAAATGCGAATAGGAACTTAATTTTTCCCCAATTACAACTTACATGTCTCAATGGACAATGTGTGATAACTGGCAATTAACAACTTAAAAAGTCAGTAGTCACGACGCATGTGGTACAATAACGAAATTTGAAAAAATTGAAAAAGGAAATTAGACCGCGGTGATAAAAACCGCAGTGTCGCCAACACGATGACGATAATGCGATTTTCTTCGTGAAAAATCGGACGTCGCATGAAAACTGTTGAAATCAAACGGATCTCTGGAAACCGAAGCCGTCGCCTGCAATATATTGAGCTGCTGCTGTTCCCGACAAACTCGGCGATGTCGACTGATCGAGTGAACGCACCCCCCCGCCGAATGCTTGGCCGGAACGCGAACCCCGAGACGACAGCCCCCCCATCGACAAGCGACGTATATAGCCGTCACGATTTCGCACGGCCGCTTCGCTGTAGCTATAACCACCGACGACAGGTACATACGCCGTACGCGCCGCGACGGCTACCTGCGGGCCGCGGCGGCGGCGGGCGCTTTCGACCGGCTCGGCGACGCCGCCGCCACGCTTTCCCCGTCCACGACAACAGATGTCCCTCTGCCGCGCCGGTCGGCCACGATTCACCGCCTACGTCGTCCAAGGCAGAAAATAACGCGCCCGCACCCGCAAACACGCGCCGACGCTCTCGCGCACCCGCACGCGCTCACACCGTAACGCACGTCAACACGTCGGGTCAACGTTTTTCGCGTTTTATTTATCTCTCCGACGTTTAACGTACATAATAATATATTTATAACATATAAAATAATATTATTACTATTATTATTATTATTATTATTATTATGTTTTTCTGACACGGTTTTTATCACCTCCGCAGACGAGACACGTCCGAGTCCAACGTCGTCATAGTCGCGCGCGCCCCCGACGGATTTGGATATTGCGTTATCGCGCGTCGTCCATTATTCAAGTTCAAGTTCGTAGTTTCGTACATGTTCTGGTGCACCGACTGACGTTCAGCGACGAACCGCGAGAATCAGACAATCAGTTGTTGTTGTCGCGCTCGTGGATCCCTTGACCGCCGCACACCGCCGTCCTTTTTTCAGCTTTTCGAATAAGGTAATTATTACAATAACAATAATGGCGCACGATATTACAATATCGGGTGATTAGCGACGCCGACCGTAATGATTGTGCCAACCGCCGGCGATTGATTGTTTTCCAGAGTAATAATGGCCGATCAGCAGCAATATTTTCTGAAATGGAACGACTACCAGAGCAACATGGTGTCGTCCTTCAAACACCTGAGGAACGAGAAGAGCTTCACGGACGTAACACTCGCTTGCGAAGGACAAACGTGTAAGGCACACAAAATGGTGTTATCAGCCTGCAGCCCTTACTTCAAAGCTTTGTTAGAGGTAAGTCACATTGTATCAGGCAAACGGTCGCCGGATTCATTCAGAGAAACCTTAGCGAGAGAACCCAGTTCAATTTGTGTTCTTGCGGTTTAATGTCCCTCATCGTCCTCTGTCCGCAATACTGAAATGGTTTGATAGATATGAACGTCAACATTGTGTTCAAAACAAGTTCCATGTCATGTTGATTTTGTACAGTTCCTTACAAATTATATTAACCAGTGTCATGAGAAACTGAACTCTTAAGAGTTCTAAGATAAGGTGTATGGTTTTTCTGTTTATTTCAGTTTTATTTTTATCTCAGATTACATTATCGTCAATACTTTTGTAAATAACTAATAGTTGTCAATTAAAAACTATAGGTAATCTTTTACACCTATGGAATCCCTTGTTGATACTTGTGAATATCTAGATTTTAAACTGTTAATTATTTCAATTAGGTGTAATGATTTTTGATCATGGTTAGTTGGTACTTTTTGATGCTAATCTAAGATCTATTAAATGAAACAAAAATATGTTATACAAATCAATTTAAATTGTGGTAAAAATGTTTCCTTAATAAAGCAGTACTTTTGAACAATAAAGCATTTGCATTTATGTTTAAATTGACTATATTTTTAAACAAGTCATATTATTATAACATTTAATTGGTACTGACATGGCATGGGCTTATAGTAGACATAACATAACAACAATTTTTAGTATATTTTTAGCACCTATTTTTACCTATGTAGTATATTAAATAATTTACACTTTAAAAATCTTATAGGAAAACCCATCAAAACATCCTATCATAATACTTAAAGATGTACCATTCAGTCATTTGCAGTCCATACTTGAATTTATGTATGCAGGAGAAGTTAACATAAGCCAGGAACAACTGCCAGCTTTTTTAAAGACTGCTGATCGTTTGAAGGTAAATAAAAATTTGTTCATACCTAAAATTTAATTTTATTATAAAAAGAGAAAGTGTTAGTAGTACATTTCAAAATAATTATGTCTAAATAGTTAATTAATTATCATAACAAGTAACCTCCTTAATACTTATATAATGTTGTCAGTAAATGTAATTAAGCTGGAAAAGTATTTAAATTATAACAATTAATAATATTTTAATTTTAAATTAAATTTAAATAAATATTTACATAAAAAATTGTTTAAAAACCAGAGAAGTCACTGCGCTGTATAGTAGGTTTTGAGTGTACCTATCTATCTTGTTATTGACTTCATATATGTGTTAAATTTAAATTCAAACCATTGGATTACTTATCCATTATCTCAATTACCAAGCCTCAGAATTCAGTTATCTTGACTATTTTCTGATATCAAGATTGCCAGCCATAAATTAAATTAAATTTTTTGCTTAGGAGAGTCTTCTTAATATATATATATTTTTTATTAAAGTATTATGACTGTTTTTGCATTCATTGTGTCGTGGAAGTAAACCTTATTTTTGAAAGAATTCAAAGTCATTTTCATTTGTTGAAAAACAACAAATATTCATTAAATTATATTTTTGACAGTTATTCATTTTTTAATTTAAAATATTGATATTGTCTAAAACAGTTAATAAAACTATTCACAATTATGTTTAAAAGGAATTATTCACTTTAATGTTGTAACCCCAATGATATTCTATTTTACTATCAGAAACTTCACTAATATTAAATCATTTTTACTGATCCAAAAGATGATGAGTGACGATGTACACACAAAAAAAAAAAAATAATGTAAAACCAATAAATTTTTTGAAAATATGAATATCTTTCAACTTGGTTTAAAATGTGAATATCAAAAAAATTTCATGAGACCCAGGATAATAAATAACTTTAAATTTGATACCTACATTAATTCACTCTAATATTATAAATGGATTATTCTGAATGTAGAATTTGATATTTTATGCTTTAGTATAACAGAGCAACATATTATAAAAACAGACAAAAAACTAAATTATGAAAAATGTGATGATTTGGCCATAATATTTGTTTTCTTTTATTTAAATTATTATTTGTAGATGAACATATCCTGCTTTTATCGATTTAGTTTGTAGTAATTCTTTCTTTTCTTGGCTTTTCCTAAAATTCAACTTATGCTCAACTGCTGTTCCTGTTTTTTTTGTCTTCGTTATAAGAAAAAATGTACCTAGTTTGTAGAATATTCTTAATAATTTTATATATTTTCTTATCATCAAATGTATAAATTGAATTAAAATTAAATAACAGCCATATACAATTTTAAAATAAAATAAATTGTGTTTGCCCTTCTGTATTGGAACCATTTCTGCTATAAATCATTAATATAATATACATTTTAATTTCAAAAGTCTAATAATATACTTCTATTTCAATTTGATATAATTTAAAAGTGAAAACAATTATTTATTTAAACATATTATTGAGAAATTTTGTTTATTAATTTGTTACATTTTTAACACCCTTTTTTTTTTAGGTCAAAGGTCTTGCAGAAGCTCCACAAACTATTAAAAAAGATTAGTATCTACTCAACATTGCTAAATATGTTTTTAATTAAATTAATTTTTATTAGCATATTAATGAAGAGCCCAAATTTGCATTATTTTTCCTTTCCTTTTTTAATGAATTATTATTTTATTTGTATTTACCTATATTATACATTTGTCTATACAATTTACAACAGTACAATTAAAAGCCAAAAACAAAAAAAAAAAAAAAACAAAATATTTTATTAACAATATTTATTTTATAGGAATAAACTCTTAAGTATAGACATTATGTGTTAATATGTAGTTGCAAAATGTAATTTTTGTTTTTACGTAAAAAAAAACAAACCAACAAGTTCTGTAAATATTATACTTGTCTTGTACATTTATCATGAATTACAATTATTATTATATTTTATTTTAATAGAGCATATTAGACCATGTTAAAAAAAATGTATAAACCTTAATTGGACATTTTATAATGAACACAATAAATTTAGGTAAAATATATGTGGTTGACATCTTTGTAATCTTGTTTTATTTGTTAAATAATTTGAAGTATCAAAAGTTAACCTTTTAAATTTCACCAATTTATTTTATTAAGGGCATTCTTAATTAAAATACAAAATTACTTACATAGAGTTTGCTAAATTTCTGTAAGTGATTATAGCGCTAGTAAAAAGTTTTAACAAGCTACCAGTCCATTTCATCTTTGAAAGCAATACGTTTTTAACATTATTTAAAAAATAATAGTTAATGAAACAAATGTTATTCGTTGTTATTGTTATTTATTACTGCCGATACTGGAAGTCTGGAAGCGTTTATTAAACCATCTTAAATATAAACTTTTATTATATCTTTAAGTATTAACTGTACAATTTTTAATGAATATATTAATATCCATTAATATTGTACATGACCATTTGTCTCCTTCAAAAAAGGTCTTTTCCAAAGACTTTTCCCAAGTTTTTAAATCATTTTTATTAATTAATTAAAAATAATATTATTAAGTTTGGAAATTAATTCAATAAAAAAAATGCATGCATTTTTAATTTACAAAACTCACTGGAATACAAATAATTTAAATTAGTTAATCAGAACTCATGAAATAAGGGTCTCACAAATGTACATTTAATTTTTAAGCCAAGTCACTCAAGTTGATTAAATATTTCCTTTTCTTTAGAATTATTGTTGTTGGCATATTAATTATTTCATTTTTTTTTTTTGGCATTTATAAAGTAATGAATTAATATTGAATTGATTTCTTGACTAAACATTATTTTCTTACCTTTATGACATACAATATATGACAGACATGTGGATGAACATCCCTGAATTTATTTTTATTGGGATGAAACCTAGATTCACTTTGAATTTTTTATTATTTTTATTGATAATTAACATCATACATTTTAAAGTTATGTGCACACATTACTTATCTTGAAAACAAATTGCAATATCGTAAACAGACTAACTTGGATAACATATACTTTGCGTAACTTCAACAACTTAATTTTTTAAGGTTTTTCAATATTTTTGAACAATGAATGAGTAATAAAAAACTATTAGGAATCAATAAATATTTTTTCTTTTGCACAAAGGTGCTAAATCTTTTCTAGAACATATGGACTAAAATTCTTTAATAATCAGCTAATATTCAGTTTTAATTAAATTTCAAGTGCTATTAATTTGTTCATATCTATAAATAATTTGTTTTTGGGCTAATCGGAATTTTGAAGCTGAGATTTGCTAAAAAAATTAATTATTTTGGAAGGTTCTTATAAGTAACTATGGAAGTATGTTCCAAACATTTAAAGTGGTCAAATAAGTTATTAAGTTTATGAAAATTACATTTTTTTTCACTTTATGCATGATCAAGCTATGAAATAAAAACAATTTTGTATTATTAAAATGCAGTCAACTTGGTGACAACAATACCATCTTGGGCAAGTGCGCAATAGGTGATAGGTGTATATATATATATATTATATATATAGACTATTTATTATTCATTTAGATTGGCTCCACTTGACCCATGGTAATGTTGTATTGTTTTTTTAAATATATACCTGAACAAATTCTATTTTATTTTATACTTTTAAACAATCAGAGAGAAGTTAGGTTAAATTAAAAACTTCAAGGTTCTGTACTATACAATAAATGTTTACTATATGTGCAATTTAAATACCAGTTTATTATTTGTGAAAAAAAAATAAACTATAAAAGTCACCATTAGAATAAAGCATCATGTAGAATAAAATAAAATTTTCAATTGTTAAAAGTTGTATACATAAATAAAGTAACAAGTTTATTAATTTTATTATGTTATGGTAAATTTAAAACTCAAATATGAACACCAACGAGGACGGATAGTTTTTTTCTCCAGAGTTCAGGTTATATTTAATTTTATGGAGTGGGTCAATTTTAAATGTTATTGCTTAAAATATACAATCACAATTAACATACAAATAAAATATTTCATCATAATACATAAAAGAAATTCATGGAATGTATAATAATCTCTTAAAAGTATTATTAAAACATGATAAATTTGTGCTTGATTTTAACAATAATAAATAATTTTAGGCAACACAACATCTTGCTTGAGGATTAGTAGTATTTTCGTTTGTCAAACGTTCAGACTCAGCTAATGCTCTAGCTAATGCTTCATCTTCACTCTGAAAAAATTTTTTTTTTACTTTTTGTACTATGTAAACATGTAATAATAAGTTATTTTTTTTTGGTCATTTAAGTGAGTCAAAATAAATAGTTGGGAATTGTTAAAATTGTTTAAGTATATTAGATGTTATACAAGCAATATGTATACACTACACATAAATTGTTTGGTATAACTAGAAGATTAAATCACACTTGGATGTAATCGGCCCACCATCGAGTACCGTTTGTTAAACTATACATTTTAACAATTTCCTTAAGTTCCTTAAATGTGTCACACATTTTTTTAAAGTTTAAACGATATGTATGTTGAATAAATTGAAAGCCATTATTATATACTGTTGGAAAAGTTATAAAGGTATTGGTAATTTTATAAAATTTGAAAAGAGTTGGTATGGTGTATTATATCAACAAATATGACTTCACAGGAAACCCTCGTTGATATTTCGTTTAACAACTTTTAATTTAACTAAAAGATGTGAACTTTTTTCAGGTAAGATGAAAACTTGAATTTTAATTTAATAAAATTTGAATTTTAAATAGAGCTACAAAAATACATTTGAAAAATAAGAAATATTGTGCACTATTCAAATGCATATTTTAGCTTCTATGACTATAGTTTTGAAAATCAGGCTTTCATCCAACCTGTAAAATGTTCTCTTCTTTTAAATAAAGATAAAACAAATGAAATCTGACTATTTTACAAGGTGTGAGAGTTTTTTTTAGACGACATGTCTTTGTAATAAAAAGTACCGGCTTCGACGCCTTTAAGACTGCTGACATAAGGTTACTTGGTAGCGAGGCAATAATATGAACCACACAAAATATACACTATACAGATAACTAATACAATATTATTATTGAAATTGCAACGGATGATTGATCTTAATAATAATCATATTTTCATTAAAAACTTGTGAATTGAAAAAAAAAAAGTAGTTGTTAGTTAAGAATTCTTTAGTTCTATAGTTGCATATTATGAAAAGATTGTTGGTAAAATATATGAACTATATTTAAAAAAAAAACTACAATGCAATCATAGTTTTCCTTAGGGATCCGTCATTTTTTTTAAAAAGTAGTTGGTTGGCTATCTTTACTTTTTTACTATTTATTTTGTACATTATAATTATTTAATTGGAATAACTTAATAATATTATTTAAAATTACCATATTTCCCTGTATTGCAGTTGCAGTGAAAGCTTTTTTTATAATTCCATTGGTTCCAAAAATATTTTTAACATCCCTACAAAAAAAAAATTAAAAAAATTTTTTAAAAAATATTTTGGGCATGAAATTAAATATCTACTTACGTCACTTTCCTTTGAGCAGATTTTGCACTACCGGTGCAACTATGATCTAAAGGATGACGATGTTTAAAACAATGATTTTGACGACATTCACTGCATACCAAAGGCACAGCTTCTTTGCCTCGACATTTTGTTACCATGCATCTATTTGTGAACACCTATAATAACAATTGTTTGTTTATAATGCAAGATTAAAGATTAATCATAGAAATTTTGAAGAAATACCTTTCTACCCTCAGTAAACCGACAGTCATTGTCAATGTGTTGCCCAACAGTAAAATCTGGTTCTTGTCCTCGTGGTACTGGTACTGGTTTGTTGCACAAAGGACACATGGGAACTTGAACATTTTTCTTGTATGCAGATTGACATTGATGACTGCTGTAGCTCATGTGATCAGAACTGCGACATCAGAGATGAATCATCTTATATAGTTATACATAGATAAAAAAAATATATAAACAAAGCATTTCAAGAGTATAACTTACCAAAATATACCTGAACAGGCATCACATTTAACTGGCAGGAAATCTAAATTAAAAATGTTAATACAATTGTAAAGCTTCATTAACAATTAACAATTAATAATTACAAATTCTTAATCACAATAGAATATAGGTTATAGGTATTGATATACTCTGTTAATTGAATAAATAAATATGGTATACAATATGGCTATTTACCTAGATATATTAAGTCTCAAATAAGTCATATTTATAAGAATATTTTATTTTGAATAAAAAAAAAATATACATATAAATATAAGAATGTGGTGATTAAGTATAGGTTACAAATTGATTTTTGACTGACGCTTGGCAGCAAAGTAGACCCATGTACCTACATAATTTTATTAACTTCTTACTGGATTATTTTACTTCATATTCTATAAGTGAAGTTAGCGGAATTTTTCTGTTTTACCTGGCACCTTTTTTTTGTTTTAGGGTTTGTAGTCTAGGAAAACGATGGTGAAGTCAGAATTAGGTTGTCAGACTTAGTTTTAAAGTTATAGTTAATTGAAAATTGTAGTATTTTCATATAAACTTAATGTGGTTGCTTGCTCTACGTGCTGACTCTGACCAATTATAATCAAAAACATTGTTATGTAAGACTACCTTGGATGGGTCTCCAACTTTAAATAGCTATAACTTCAAAGATAAAACCGACTACCAAATTCTTCACCATTGTTTTCAGTATACCTAACAACATACGTAGACAAAAAAAAAATCGCAAAAAAGGGCATCCGATAAAACAGAAATATACAGGATTAGATTGCTGCTTAACAAATATCAACCGTAAAAGTAAGTACAGAAGGGAAACCTAAGTTAAGTAAGGTAAAACTATTAACTAGGATTTAGATTTGTATTATATTATTATGATTATCCCAAAGAATTGTTAAGATTAATCGTAACTCACCAAAACGTTTGCACGTCTCTTTGCTGCAGTTTTGACCCAAGTTTGGGAATTCCATGACGGTACAAGTGGAAAAGGTGCAAGTGAAAAACAAAGAAACTCGTCAAACAAGGAACTCCGAACCAGGCTTCCGTGTTTCTAAGGTAAATCTGTGCGACTGTACAGTGATTATGTTGCGCGTTTTGTATCAACGGAACATTCCCACTTTCCCAGTTCTCGTGACTGATGACTAGCTACAGAATTAGGGAAGGAGACTGCCGACCATTGACAAGAACGGAGAGACGTATTTACGCCAATACGCGCAATTCGCACAATCCCAGTACACAGGTGTGCATAGTCATTATCATCAATGTGCTGAATCACGGCTTTATCAGTGTCACGCAGCCTGCGCTGGCGCTAACAATGACGTCACGTTGTGCCGTTAACGCATGAAGACTAGAATGTTCTTTATGCGTCAACGTTATCACGGTTCTCATGACGACAGCAATAACAACAACAGTCAACAACAACGAACTCAAACAGAGAAGAAGTAAAAAAATTGTGAAGAAAAAAATCTCATTGCCAAGGAAAATTGATAACGAAATATCTTTATTATTTATTAATAATTAAATAAAATACATTATGATGTAGTTATAAAAAGGTAATATTACTGGATATGGGAATTCGGTGTGTTTTCTCTATACTTACAGAGTGATTTACCCACAGATTTAAAATATTAAGTACTTTATATCTGTGGATTTACCAAGCATAATTACCCCTATTTTTTTCACTGATCATACATTCATTCAAATTCTGATTTTCAGAATTTTTAAGTATGCTTAAAGACCATAATATAAAATATTATTTTAAAATTCTTGAGATTTTTGTATTACTTAGAACACTTAGGAGTGTCCAGTGCGCTACAACTACTGTTTTTAAAATGAGAACCCCAATTAGGTATCTTTTACTGGAAATTATTTAGTAAACAATTGTTGATGCAGGTACCTAATCAAAATTTCGTAAGAGAC
This sequence comes from Myzus persicae, assembly GCF_001856785.1. Taxonomy (NCBI): domain Eukaryota; kingdom Metazoa; phylum Arthropoda; class Insecta; order Hemiptera; family Aphididae; genus Myzus; species Myzus persicae. Next base: position 413,669 of record NW_019101036.1, read on the forward strand.
AAGAGTAGTTTCTCAATATTATTAAGATAATATTTGAAGTAAGGAAAATGATAATAGTTATTATTAAATTATTTAAAAATATATATAAAAGAGTTGTAATATTGGACGTAGTTTTTGTTGTATTTATTTTACTTGGTCCATTTTTACAAATTATAAACGTTGATAGATTAACTAATAAAATTATCTAATCACCATATCTTCCAAACCCATTATCATGGATCTATTATTTTTATGCCGGGTTGAATGAACAATCACTAAACATTTAACGAATCAATAGTGAGCAAATAATCCTTTAAATATGGTTTAGCGGTCCATGATTGATCCATTAAATTTTTTTGGGTCGTTAAATTATTAATTTTTTCATGTAACCCGGCATTAGTATATTATTTATAAAGTTAAATAACTCTAAAACTATAGGTACTCGAATAGTCGAATTTGATACCTATGTCAAAGTTTTTAGAAAATTATCGGCTACAAAATGTATACCTACCTGTAGGCTATAGTAGAAAAGGTGGTTTCTTAAATGAAAAATGAAAGTTTAGTATTACAAAAAAAATTGTATGGTCTTTAAGTATATAATTTAAAAAAATTAGATTTTGAATAACTGCATTGTTGAAGAAAAATGGGGGTTACCAATAATATATACTATTATAATAATTAATAATAAAATAAATGCAATTTTCAGCAAAATTACAAAAACGAATTCAACCTTCTGTATTATTAGCAGTGTGGAACGTTCACTAATAAAAAGGAACTCGTTCTAGTTCGTGTTTTTTTCAAATGAACATGTCCAAGTTCACGTTTAATTTTTTTATAATAAGAACTATGATAAGAAAATGTTATTATATACTATATATAGGTAATATAATTAATCAATATATTTTAAACATATATTTATTAAATGGTAAATAAATTGAGCATCTTAAAAATCGTTCAAATTCATTAATATATAAACTTCATTCACTTCCACGTTCAATTTGAAAAAAAAACGAGTGACGTTCGCGTATCGTTCATTGCAGTATATATATGCACGTGTGTTCATGAACGGCGTTCTTTCCAAACACTGATTATTATTACCTAGTAAAATAGTTTTTTATAATAGTAATATCATTGTAAAAATATAACATAATAAAATATACTTAGTAAATAGGACTACTCATCATAGTTAGTAGGTTATAATGTTATATAGGCTGGCGGACCTTCCGAAGACCGTCCATAGACAAAGAAAATAATGGGTTCATCTCAAAATCGTTTTTTCGTATGATGCAATGATTTATCATGGAATCCAAATTTAACACATCCATTAAAGTGACCTTCTCAATGACGAGGCACACTCTATGCCCATTTTATAACAATGTGGATGAATACTTGCCAACTTTTTCTTTTGATGTGTTTTAAATATTAAATGGTAAAAACATAATTAATGAGAAAAAATAATTAAAAAATGACATAGTAGGTATTTATTTTAAAGACGGATATTTTGAGAAAGTAAAATATAAAGTTGTACCTTAAATATTAATTTTGTTTGTGTGCATTAGGTAGTTATATTTCAAAATATCATTGAATTACAAAAGGTCCAAAAAAAGTTAGTGATTATTTTGTCACTACTACATTCTAAGCATCCAAATTGCGAATAAATAGTTAATATGCATAACGACATATCGTACATCAAATATCAACTGCCACGCTGATCCATCGTCAATAAATGCAATAAGTACATCTATATCATATTAAAATTATCGAAATATAAAAATAAGTATAGTAATAATGGCCATAGAGGGTACGAGGCACGTCAAATAATTTTGTCGAGCGGTAACCGCGATGTAGAGAAGATAATGTCGGTGGTAACAAAAGTGGTAATTCACTAGTTTTAAGTATTTGGCGGTAAATGTAATAACTATTATTATAAAATAATAAATAATATAATCAGTCAACCGACGACGACGACGAGATAACGGCGCGCGAATTTAAACGTTTTGCCAGTTGGCAGTACTGCGGTGACCGACCGGTTGCGAGTGGCGCGCATCCGTGCCCCGTGGGCCGTTCTACGACGGTCTCCCCCGACGACATCGCTTCGGCGGCGCGGGCAGCGGCACGACTCCACTCGGTCACTCCCGGCAGTTGTTTTCCAACGTTTTCCGTGGGTCGTCTGCGGTCGGTAGCCGAACGGTTTGTCGCGACGAGTGCGATCTTAAATGTTATACTTTTCGTCGAACGCGTAGTTGTCCAGCTGGGTTTCAAAGTTTTTAAAAGCTGCAGCCCCTACGTGAAATCCGTGAGTTCGACAGTATTTACGTATTTTACATTTATATTTGAATATTAATAATAACATTTTAATGTATGCATTTAAACGGTATAATGTGAATATCGATTACCTACATGGGTACATCAGTGTAAATGTTTCGTTAATATTCGAAATCGAGTGTTATAAACGATAGTAACTTGTGGTACCGCCAATACGTACCTATCTTTGTAACTTATTTTTAACTTATAATAAGATGCTGGTATACCTACCTAAAACATTAAGGTATATGAAGAGATATTCAGTGATAGTTTGGCGGGTTTTGGGAGTAGGTAGGTGTTAATCTGCGAGTTTGACAATATTTACGTATTTTATATAATGTGCATCACTGCATTTATTATATATAATTTACATTATATGGTATAATGTGAATACCGATTAGTTGTATAGGTACATTAACGTAAATGTGTCGTTAATATTCGAAATCGAGTGTTGTAAGCTATAGTAATTTATAGTACCTCCAATACGTATCCTATGTAATTTATTTTTAACTTATAAGATGCTGGTATACCTAAAATATTTAGGTAGGTATACGAATATATATTGAGTGATGGTTTTGCGTGTTTTGTGAGTAGGTAGGTTAATCCGCAAGTTTGGCAATATTTACGTATTTAAATAATATTATGCATTTATTATATGTAATATTATAATATAAATTATAATATACATTTATATGGTTTAATTATGTGAATATCGATTAGGTACATACTATACATAGATACATTAGTATAAATGTTTCTTTAATACTCGAAACCGAGTGTTGACGTAAGCTATAGTAATTTATGGTACCTCCAATCCTATGTAACTTATTTTTTACTTATGAAATGCTGAAACCGATGTACCTTTTTTTTTTTCCAGTTTTGACTCTAGTTTTGACTGATTCTAGTTATAACTTATAAGCTATTTATTATGTTAGAAAATATTAAAATAATAAGTACCTACTTCATTTATGAACCTTTTTTTAGTACCTAGGCGTACCTACAAATAATCGCTATTTTTAATAACTTATTGGATTTTAAGTTCAAAGTAAATGGTTTAGGTACACTGTGATGAGTGGTTGACATTTCCTTTTTTTAATACAATATTTTATATTAACAACAATTATTACTATTCAACCATCATTATATTTATAACGGTGAGCATAGATTTTAAATGCAAAATATTTGTAGTAGTGAGTGTTAAGCTTATAATAGTTGTACCATTTTAAAACTTATCGAAGAATAAAATGTAAAATGTATTTAATTGAAATGAGACAATAAAATTACTTTATTAGAGCATCGCTATTGGAAAAATTGATGCAAGTAGAAGAACAAGACATTTTAAATGAGTAACTTTATTAAAAAAGAGAGATTAAGACGATTAAACAGTAAGTGATGGAAGTCACAAGATTCACCACTACTCATTGCAGTTGATGAGAGTAAACGAGGAAGTATAGGAACTGTGATTGAACGTAATTTTAACTCATGTTTCGGTAGCAACAATATTGGTTTTATCAAATATATTCCTCAATAATTTGAGAATAAACTGATAATCTTTAACATGGTACTTTACATTGGTGTACACTTATTTTCTGTAAGGCTTTGTCAAAAGTTTTTAAGATTTACCCACACCACTTATGAAGGATACAAACAACAAATATTTTTATCAATTTTGTTGCATTAATAATATTCTTAATATTTATTAGTTCATCAAATAATGAAATAATCCATCAGCAAATTACTCATCCACCATTTTCATAGGAGCGTCTCCCAAAAGGTTAGGTTAGGGAATACCTCTCCGTGTGCGCCACTGGTGCTTTATAATATAAAGTTAAGATCATTTACGATTTTCTTCATTTTCCTGTTCATCTATCTCCGTCCAGATAGTATCCAAGAAATTATTATAAATATTTAAAAATAATAATATAATATAAACCTATGTGTTTTTACATGTAATCATTATTTGGTTTTGGTCAGTTTTTTAATGAACTAAGTAATTGATTAAAATTTTTTGAAATTATGGTATGAATGCTATGGATTAATTTGTTTTCAACAATAATAATACATAATTTTAACTTTCAAGACAGAATATTGTAGATGGAAGCTTGAATGTAAGTACAAATTTAAATAATAGGTATATCAACTAATATATTTTTTTTTATTCCTCGTTTAAGATTCCAAACTGAGAATTTATGTAGGTATAATAATATATGTAATGCGTTTGTTTTTTCGCTGATGGGTAGGCGGCAGCTAAACAGGTTTTTTCGGTAAATATTACGTATGTAACAATAAACTAAATAAAAAAATCATGTGTGAGAATACGGCAATGAACTTTCCGAAAAAAATCAACATTATTGAATATTGTTTTGATTTGAGATTTTATATCACAGATATTTATCTAAAAATAAAACAGGAAAGAATTCAACACTATACTTACGAAAAAAGTTTAAAAATGTAAATAATTAAGACGTTATTATTCGGTATTTGTTCACAATAATATAGTGCAAAAACCATTAGGTATTAGGTACATTCCAATATTTTTATTCATTGTTTATTCTAGTTTCTATTTCCATAGAAACATGTAAATGTCCAGGACTCCAGGTGTTATGTGAAGGGGGTTAATGGGCTATTACTTACCTATATCCGTAGTAAAAATTAAATTTAAATGAAGGAACTACAGAAATGCGTGTTTTATATTTTTTGATTAAATAAATTTGATTATACTGTAAATTACATTAAACAATATACTATTAACTTTGTTGTAAAAGAAATGCCATAGACATATAGGATATTATGTTTTCAAGTCGTAGTCTCGGGGATCCACAATTTGTTAGCTGCCAAATGTTTAGAATTAAGTATAAATAACTGTATAAGATTTCTAAAAAATGTTTGTTAGAGGTTTGAAGCGTTGAGTATCTGAACCTGCCTTATTTATATTAAATTTAACTATATTTTACGTTGATATTATCGAACATTAGAATTAAAATAATTTAATTTTAGTTGATGCGTTCAACATGCATTAGTCAATATCTCAATATAATTAAATAATTTAAAATTTACTTTTGCTAAGTATTTAGTATTTATATGTTTTTATAGTTTGTACTGAGATCCAACATTCATCTCTTTCTCTCTTATCGGTTAAGGAAAGTTTAAGCAGTGATGAAGTCTTTCTCTTTTAAACACTTAGTATGGCATTTTAATGGTTTTATATACACATAAGCACTAATTTTCTTTATATTAATTTTAATAATAAATTACATTTATACGTTTAAATTTAATAAATAAGCCTATAATGTTAGATGTTACAGTATAATAGTCCATTGAATTCTTTAAAATATTAAACATTTAAAAGCCTCAATTTCTTAAGTAATTATATTCCATCATTTTGAAATCTGTGCTATTTAAGGAGATTAGAGGCATTAATTAGAAAATGTCTCATGTGGGAAACAACAAAGGGTGTTTATTATATACATTGTACATTTGTGTAAAATATCTGAATTTATATGCACATACATTAAGAACCGAGGGACAAGTTAATTACAGCATTAGTAAAAATGTATTGATTTGGACTTTTGGAAATTTAAATTAATAATCAATTATTTTACTACATAGAATTTTTGATATTGGAAAAACAATATATGACTTTATATTGTTAATTATAAATACTTGAATTATTAGAGTTTAATATTATAAGACATGATAACGTTGTACAAATAATTTCCAAGGAATTAATTTTAATGTTTGACGATTTATATTTAATTTATTATTGTGATATGCAATATGCTTCTACTTCTACTTTTTGGCATTGTAAAATATTATTTAGATATAGATAACCAAAACTAATAAAATTAGTTATTTATATGAGTTTTAAAAAAAATTGTATTATGTGTCTTATAAACATTTATGATTGTCCTCGTATTGTAACAATAAACTACTCTTGGATAGTTTGATGTTCAACACCTCTTATAGAATTGTTTTTGCATGATTAATCATTGCTTCCAAATTCACAATATTTATAGTTTTATACTATTATGCTATTTCTTTCCTATTCCGATATGAGGTAAGTTATAGGAATGTCTGATAGACATTGTTTTTTATAATTGTTATTTTATTAAAATAATTGTCCATCGCTGAGAGTTTGTTTTTACATCAGTCCTGATTTATACATGTGCTATCTTGAAAATTCTTTTTGTGTTTCAACAGGTTTCAATCATAAATATATACTTAAATGTTCAACTTTGATGGATTGCTGAGAATTGAATCTACGTAGATAGTATTTTGGGCAGTCAAATTAGAAAATAATTGGGAGAAACTGTAATAATGAATTTACGTACGAAAGTATAGGGATGAGTAATTTCAGGAAATACGCGGGAACTTACGGAAAGCATAATTCATAAAGAAACTATATGGTAACGAATTATAGGTTGCGGGCACATAAGGTTAAATAAATAATAATGTATTTTTTTCTTCTATTTTACTAGAAATGTAATGGCCTTCAGTTGTCAAAGCAGAAATCTAAAAATGTCAAGACCAATACAAAAATAATAATAATAATAATGATATACCTACCTATTTAATTTCAATATTTCAAGTTATTTTTGCAAAATTTCCATTCAAACAAGCCCCTATAGGTGATGTTTAAAAATATATAAGACAAAACATGAGGTTTAAATTGGGATATGCATATGTTCTGGCGGAACGGATGGTTTTAGGCCTGTCATAAGATATTTTCCATCTTAAGCGAATATTTTAATGCCACTCTTTTTACCGATGTTTATTTAATTTTGCTAAGTTACATTTTTTTTAAACTGTATGCCACTCTAAAGTAACGCATAACTTGCTTGTGCTCTACCGATGGGCTTTGATGGATTATCATTACAATTCTCTGATTTTTTATATTATACTTACGTTGTTTCAAAAATAAGAAAAAATATATGTGTTATAATAGTATTCAATAATCAACTATCATTGAATTTAAATTTAACACGTTAATTACAGCGAGCTTCTTAAAGAAGAAATTCAATCAAAACCTACTAGACAGCAGAGCGACTTCCCCGGGTTTTAAAATAATTATAATTATTGATTATTTATCGTTATAAATTAAAATTACTACAAAATCTTTAACTATTCTTACTCTTGTCAGACAATAATAATCATTTATTTAATTATTTAATATTTCAATAAAATGCATAATGCATACCTAAGTTTATAATTAATATGTTTAAGTAGATTATTAGTTATAACATAATGTAAACATTTAAAATAATGATAATTGATTTTCTTTCAATAATTAATATATTCTAAACTATTATTCTATCGTTTGTTAGCAAAAATAAGTGAAATCATAGAAAATATTAAGATAATATGGTATAACTTATTGATGACTATAATAATTCAATTATACCCTGAAATTTGATTGAATATAAAATGGTAATATTAATATATCTTCATCAATCATACAGTGATGGAGATGGTGGTGGATATACGTAAACAGTGACCTTGCCGCGCCCTAAAGCTTTATTGATTTTGTTGTTAGAGCAAAATGAAAGCTGCGCTGCCACCTCCCTCCTAAAGTTATTTATATTTTAATAGGGATGTTTTGCACATGTGATGCTGCTAACCGTTTCTTTTAGTTTATTGGTTGCTATTAATTATTGTATTGATTATTATTTTTTCTTTGTTATGGTAAAAGGTAAAAAACTTATACTTGGTTTATTAACATACGAATTTTTATTAGGTATTTATGGAATTAATAAATACTTACATCTATGTATAACAAGTATGAAAGTGATTTAATTTTTCAATTAGTATTAAGGACTATTGCAATAAGTTAAGACTGTTTCATCATTGCTTAAGTTATGTTAGTACTTGCTGTGGTTCTCTGTCATATGCAGAATGTCATGTCATAGCTCTGCAAAATATATAATAATAATTAATATTTAATAAAATTTTTATGAATAAAAAAATTAATTATTTTTAATTTCTTAGAATGTTTTAAATATTTTATTATAACAATTATATTAAAAATAAAAATAAATTATTTCAATAAATATTTACTTATAATGTATTTATATTTGTTTTTAGTTTCATAAGCTTGGCAAGGAATCAAAAGTCAAAAAAACAAGGATCAAGGCAACTTTAACAGGTAAAACTACAGTTACATACATATAGATTAGATTCACGTAGGTAGGTTATACTATAAAATTGTATGGAGGGAGGGAGGGTAATGTTTACATTTTAACAAGGTACGGATTGTTAACGTGTATCACATGTTTGTAATTTAATTTGTTTAAGTTGTTTATTAGTAAAATATATTTTTACAATTTATACACCAAGTTGTATAAAAAACTGATTGATTTAATAGTTCACTAAAATTTAATGGAACACCCTTGGTCCAGTAGATCAAGTTTAAGGTAACCTTTAAGGCTAACTATTGCCTTTTGGTTAATTAAATGTTTATAGTGGTTGTTTATGTGACTCGCCTTTACTAATATTAGTGTCTATACTCTATATATACTTAGTTATATTTGATATTATAATTTTAGCTACTGATTAGTGATTTCATACTTTTTAGAAACTAAGTTTAAAGAGTTGAAAGTTTGTAATATAGAGCGTAAGTTAGTACTGTACTACTACAGTTTATAACTCACAAGGTTTTCTTTGTAAAATATATTTTTTGAAGGAAACCCTTTTCAATGAAGAATGTGTATCTGTTTCCTGATTACCAAATACACACATAATGACTTCTTTATATCGAAAAAGACTAAAAAACCGAAAGAAAGAACTTCTCACTTCTTTTAGATGTTGCTTGTATGGTTCTAATGAGTTTATAATGAGTATTCTATATAATCGTAAATACATTCTAGATGATTTTACAAGCATGTGTGTATATAAAAGGTTAATAATTTATTTTTATGTTATAAACATACTTATTTATTTGTGACGTAGTATATTGTGTATAAATTGTCATGTAAGGAGTAATGTCGAATATTAAAGTATATTATAATAATTCACATATTATAATATAATAAATAATAATGCATAATAGACCATGGTGCGTACCTATGATTCGGGTTTATTTTTTTAATAAATAAGTTGTAAATTGTAATATAATTTGTGTATGAATCTTACGATTATCGCATTTTAAGCAATAATAATTGAAAGTAGGTTATAATTTAAGGATTACAATTTAAAAACACTCATTTAATTATAATATTTAATTTTCTATAATTACATTGATTATACAATACAATTACAATAAATAGTGTTTTGGAGTTTTGAACTAGCATTAAGAATATTATAATTATATATTTGTATAAATGTATACTTACCTATATATTTTATAACATGATTAAGATCGAATGATTATTTTAATATCTTAAAATGTATTATTTTAATTAAATAATTAATGATTATTATTTATTATAATTCATGAACATTATTCTATACAAATATATATCTATTAATTATAGTATATTTACAAAATAACCATTTGAGTTAGGTAATATTTAAAATGGTCCAAAACTTTTAAAGTGCTAGTACTTATTTGAAATTGTGCATATTTAGTATTACACAATGGTACAATACTATATACATATAGCAGAATAAAAAGTACTTCGAATAAACAAATATGTATTTTTTATTCAGTACATTTAATCATATTAAAATATGTATGTTTATTGGATAATTTCATAAATAATATGTATTATATTTATAACATATGTATATGAATACCGTGTTTGATGTTTATTCTTGACTATCAAGGAAAAAATACGCTATGTTAATAATTAGTAAGTAATTGCAAAATGATTATAGGTAGTAATAATGAATAATTTTAGTCGTTATTCATTAGATAACATTAGATAGCTGTTTGGTTCTTGGACATCACTGGATTGTGTTGACTATATGAATCCGTATGGTACCTACCTATAGCTTATATAGTTACTATATTTTACAACTGTACCAAAAATATACAGCTTCATGGTTTGCCAAACGAATCCGACCGAAACTAATTGTCGGCACATTATTATACATTATTACTGTTGTATGTTATCTAAAAGGTATACACAACGACAACTGTAATAGAATGATGAAATATAATGCGTTTCATATGCACTATTATAACGAATTTGTGCTGATCTTTGTCAGCATCGAGATTTCTATAACACTGCACCACCTTCAGTGTCCGTGACACGATTCGTGAGAGCATAGTCGAACTATACTACATATATATTTCTATGAAAACATGTACGTACGACAACGAATAGGGAAAAACAAAGTGCGGAGAGAGAATCAAAACGACCAGTAATTATCGGCCGTCGGATATATTATAATGTCCCGGTCATTAAAAATCCTAGAACAATGCACAAAACTGACTGTGTCGTTCCGGTGCATTGGACGTGTTCAAATAATGTAAAACACAGCTTCAATGGCAGCGGGAGAGGGAGGCAAACCGGTGAAAGCAGTGACATGAATGGGATTTTCGTTGGCTTTAGTGATGCTTTTGATGAAAATCAAATGTACCTATAATACTGAATGGTCATTGGTCAGCAGTATTATTGACTTGTATTAATATATTATAATTATTATTTATTACCAATAAATCAGTTTATGGATATTGTATAATAACAATAGAACGAAATGATTAAAGGTATTATAATTTATTAGATATAATTCTTATAATGTCTTATATTCTTAATAAATGTTCAGTCACTTAAAATACTGCATTAGTATAAGTGTGTAATACTATTATAATTCTATATTAGTAAATTACAAATTTAAACGAAATAAAATATGACTAAACAACATAATATAGTATTAAAAATGTATTTATATAATATTATGTATCATTTTATGGGTGGTTTAAATTACAAATGATAGGTTGTTTGTTTAACTTACACCATGAAGCTGAATATAATAATTATGAAAATGAGATGTGTAGAGTATTTTTTTATTCACAATCTGATCAAAATATACCGAGTAAACTAATATTTTTTTCAATTTACATTTAATTTATTCTGTATAGTAAATGAGCTAACTATACTAAGCTAACCGAGTTCTATACAACTGAAAGGTTATAAAATCAATTTTTTTTAAAATTATCTTGAAATTAAAATTATTATTACTTAAATTGAGCTCTATAAAAACACTGTACTCAATTTTTTATGAAAATATATTATGCCTATTGGGCACATGAATTATATTAAAATCATAAATAACTGATAAGATGTGATTACTTTTAAAAATTCTTCCAAAGAACAATTTGGATCATCTACCTTTTGCATATGGCAATTGAGCGATTATGGCGAGTTCTGTTTTAACTTTCTACTTTATTAGATTTTGATATGTTCGTATTAAATAAATCCATTTATGACAAACATGTTACATTGTCACGTTTACCCAGTGTTGATTCAATTAATATTAAAGACGTTTTGTAGAAAAAAAATAATGAACATTTGAACAAATTAAATATTTTACACCATACTTAGGTATATGAGGCTTATTTGAATTTTATAAGAATGTGATGAATGTTGCCTTTCCTCCGCTTTTATAAAAATAAAAATAATTATTAATTATTAATAAATTCTATAATTATGCGTGTAAGGTATTTTATTTACAATTTATTTTTTTGCATTTTAAAATTTAATAAATATTTAAAATTATTATTATACAGAAAATATTTTCTAGAAATAAATTATTGTTTTTGTGTATGAAAATAGAGATAATATTTATGAATTTATCTATCTTTAGTATCTATACCTATATATGTATTAATGTATTATGTATACAGTATAATATACGAAAGCTCACAGTTAGAGAATTAAATAATATTTTTTTACCAAGCTCATTTTTAAATATCTATCTGACGTAGTATAATTTAAAAAAATAATTAGATCTTCGAATATTGTCTGCAGGCTGCAGCTGTTCTCCTATATACATTTCAGATAGTGCATTATATTATCTATAGCGCGACGAGACTCCGTTATGCTGTAACGGATATATATATTATACCATCGCGATGCACAAAAAAGGATAAGATATAAAAACATAGTTCCTGTTTTTGTGGATGTTATACTGCTGTTATAGTTTTAATATATTACATTCAATAATCGTTGTAGTAGCTTAATTGAGAAATTACTTGTTGTCGTTAAAAAAAAAATGATACGTATGCGAAAGTGTAGCATTTTTAACATACGTTGTATTACAAATTGAAATCTGGGTCACTGTTTTGCTGTAATTACAAATTACAATATTAATTTTGAATGCTATTTGATAATTAACCAAGTTAAGTGAATTTACTAAATCTGATTAGAATACCGTGGAAAATATAAGACACTTTAACATATATCTTATGCTCGTTTGGATATTAGGTACCTAATGGAACATTATTCTTCCCTTAATTAAACACAAGCTGTTGGAGTTAAGAATAAATTAATACGAAACAGATCGTCAAAATTAGTTTGATTTTTTATATTTCATTAGAAAGAAAATAGGTACATTCTAAACTAGTGTTTATTAGGTATGCACTGTATTCTGTAACAAAGATTGACGTCCTGGTAGGAAAACTTGCGTGTGGTCTTATGTATAAGACCTTTCCGCCTTCTTCTCCCACTTTAGATACTCTACCAACAACTAACACCATACGAGCCGTCCGAGTATTCATCATTAAATTAAAATATTGTCGTCACTTTTTCTCCTCTCTTTCTTCTTTTTTATCCATTACATTGAGATAGTGAATAAGAATTAACAACAGAACTATTGTACATTGAAATTGTTTGTGTGTTTTTAATTTTCGTTTATCTTTACATAGGCTATCAATCAATAGCATTTCAAGTGCATCTGCTCCGAGAAAAACAATTTTCCCATCGCGAATTTTTATAACCGGGACATAAATTGTGCCCCGTATTGATTTGGTTTATTGTAAATTGAGTTTTTCAAACTTGATTATCTATAGCTTTATGTATAATATTTATAAATGTTTTAATTTGCATACATTTTTAAATGTGATATAGTGAAGTTTCATATTATCGACATACTGAAATTCTACATATAATTATTCCCCGAGAATCTGCTATACTTTCCTAATGACTATTGGTTTAATTAAATGTTTTTAAATAATGTCAATGATTGAAAATTATGTTCTATTTATTTTGTCATATAATATGTTCTCATACGATCTATAGTTATTTTGTAAAATAATTAATAAGTATATTTTATGTTAAAATACAATTTTATTTTTGGATTAAACATTTTAATAAAATAAAAACAATCTATTTTATAAATTTAAAGCCTATTAGTGTTAATGAATAAGTATGCAAATAACTAACAATAAATAATCATTGATTTGATTTCTGATTTACATGCGTAGAAATGTATTGTGAAATTTTATTTATACTGATTGAAAATTAGACTTCGACAAAATAATTAGAATTTAAACCATAAGTTCAATTATTGATTAATCTTATTATTTAGGATATTTTTGTTATCGATTGTAAGTTATGTATGTATAATATGTATAGATATTCACTATTTCTGCACTATTCTTTAATTCATTTTTTTAATTTATAATAAAGCTGGAGGGTATGTTAAAAATTGCTATATTTGATTTTTTTCAACTTCATAACACATAAATTATGCTTACGTAGTCATGATTCTATTATATAATGCTCTTGACAATATAGTAGAAATATACTAAACAAAAAATTCTTTTGTCTTTTTACCCTTTCATTTTGGTAGTTCGGCGAAATCAAACAAACACATAAGTCGTGAAATGGTTACATTAACTTATATTATTAGCTTACATAGTGGTAAGTTATATTATACGTTTTAGATTTAGATTTTTACTATATTATTACATAAAAAAATTATGATGTAATTGAGAAAATTATTTGTTTATAAGTTTATGTATTGTAAGAATATCAGAAAATGTATAATTATTTTAATTTAAGTGGGTACTTATTTAAGTATGTTTTTAGTTTTTATTATAAAGTCATACCACTCAACACATTTTTAAATTTAACTGTTTCTTATATATATATGTAAATTATAAATATTCAATAAAAGTCCTAATAGATAATACCTATCTTATATAAATTTATTATTTACACATTTTAAAGATGCGCACAAAAAATGATTTTGAGATTCACGATAGAAATCGGACATTTTTTCGTCGCCAGTTCAGAATTTTAGATAATCGATATTGAATTGAGTGTTTTTGGTGCCGTGAAATTTTTATCAAAAACGGAAAATTTGATTAAGTGGAAGGGAATATTAGTAATTAACATATAAGATTCTCAGACTCTCACGGGCCCTCTATTTGGTACGGGCAACGCTAGGCTATAATATAATATAATCAAACGTGTCCTCACTGACTCACTGACTGATTAACATAGAGCCTAAACTAAACAAATGATAGCTTGAGACTTGACATTTTCAAAGTATCTCATACTACCACGTAAGTGTGCACTAAAAAGAATTTTTGTTCAATTCTTATTTTAAAGTGGTGCTTGCACAAGTATTTTGAAATTCTTGATGGTCGATGGAAATAGTTTTTTTTTTTTTGTGACAGATTAAAATAAAAATAGTAAAACATTTTTGAGTTTTGAACACCATTACATCGAATATTAAATAACGAATTGAATAAAATTTGAATCACAAAGAGCTGGAATTTTTAACGGGCAATCATTGTGCACGCGCGGGATTAACTAGTAGCTATTCAATAAAAGATTAATTTTATATGTAATCAAGATAGTCTATCAATAGTATTTTACAGCAGCAAATCTACAATTTCGATTATTTAAATACATTAACAATTTATTTTTCGGCTCGAACGTAGCCACCAAATTACTAGCTAGCATAAACTGATCATATTATAGAATATCAGTCTTGCATGTCACAGAGTAATTACAGGATACATCCACCAAAGCAACTTTAAATTCTTTAAGACCTATCAAATAATGTATAATGCATTCATGATTCATTCGTTCTATTAGGTATTCAATATTTGTTCTTTCCAATAATTTTCAATATTTCAAAGTATTTGACAGCTAAATAAATTATTGTTAGTTTAACTGAGTTTCAACAAAAGATGAATTTCGTATAATACAATAATAATAGCTATACTTTTTTCTTACAATGTATGATGGACTTTATATTAACAAATTTTATAATAAATAAAATAATTACGCTTTGTTTTTTATCGTTACACTCATAAATAACGTGTGATCACATTTATTTTTGAATGATTGTTTATTTGTCCGACACTTTTACGCTACCTTTATGTGCAGTAAAAATGCTTTAATCTTCAACATCGAGGGTGGTTTTTTTTAGCTATTTGGATATAGTTGGTATATAAAATAACTCAACAAAATAATCACTACCTAGTATTTGCAAATTATTTTGTAGAAAAAATTTTCAATTTTAATTAGCTAAGATTGAAAATTGAATACGAGGTTCCTTATAAGTTTTTCTTGCAGCAATTTTAAAATATCGAAAGTACATGCGAGATACAGATAATTTATTCTGATAGATATTATTTTGATGTTTAAATGTTAACGAAATTGAATATTTAATCGAAAAAAACGATTTTCCCTCAACAATTTTCATTATTTTGTTTTAGTTTAAGAACTATTAATTATAGGAACTTAAACCATTTCCCTTTAATACGTTTATTATCATTTCCTTTACGCAATTAAGATTACAAATATTTTTAAAACGAACCTATTAAATTCATTATACGGTACATCGGCTTATTGACTCATTAGCTTATAAGTTATAACAATAATAATTAATAGGTATATCGTATATTCGTATGTATATAATTAATTTTAAATATGTAATACATAATATTAGGTATATCGTATATTATAATAATTATTACATAACAACATTTCTCAATGTTTTTTACAAAAATTAATTCAATTTAGTCTCCGATCAGTTATTTATCGTTGAATTCAAGTTTAACACATCCACTACAGTTTCTCGATGATACACTAACCTTCCAAAATTATGAGTTCCTATGTCTGCATACCCGTATACGAGATATAAACTTACGTAGTTAGTTGTAATATACATATATAAAAAAAAAATTTGCCTATCATATTTTTATATTACGTTTATTTTCTTCCGTTAAAATAATGCAATTACCTATTTTATTCCTACCTAATTTAGTCAAATTAAGCACAGCAATTGCCTAACTCAAACGCCGTGTAATTTTTTTTAAAGTTACATGACGTGAATTTATTGGATCAATAACGTTATTTAGATACGGTTGATGTTTAATTCCTAGAGTTGTCCGTTATTCAAATAACACAGACATCAAACATTTTACTTAAGTATAATATCTATATTCTAAACATATTTTTTGTACACGCATATGTGTTTATATTGTTATCATCATATCGACGTATTGTATACAGTTTAAATGTTCGGTGCAGATAATTAGCACTCGTCTTAATTAATTATATACGGTACTGGACGCGCATAATGTGTGCTCGTTAATGGGACGCGTTGTTTTGTATGAAAATAATATCTTTGTTCGCAGTTTGTTCAATCGAAACGTTATGGCATGGCACACGTAACGGTTCTCAACACGATCAATTTTGACCGTGAATGATGGTCTATTTGTTATTGTACCCGAAGGATGTAGGTATACAATATATTATATTGTTATCTATACTGATATCATAAATAAAGCTTTCTTCGCATTCATTTTCGCGACCACCACAGTCTTAGTCAAACAAATTATATTATATGGGTACGGCGGTATAGCCTATAGGTAGCTAAATTATGTCCTATATATTTAGTTTATGTGTTTGATGTTTGTAATGTTTGTGTACTATACAGTATGCACCTACCTATATAAATAAACATATATTAGGTAGTATTATATACAACACGATTGATGTTCGTACAAATAATAAATTACATCACTTTTTATTTTCAATTGACATTATATACTTAAATATCCATTATTAAATAATAATACATATTATGTTATAGTTAATGTATTCGGTCATTTGAGTGTATTCGTTGTACTCCATTATGGTTGTTTATAATACTTTGTGTACCAGTATAATTTATACTTTTTTTAAAAATTAATTAATGCTTGAATAACAGATCGTAAATAATTTGTATTAAGATTTATCTTTATCACCAAATTTATTTAATCGGCCCATCACCACAAAATGAAAAAATATTTCAGTGTCCAAACCCTTACATCATACATTTATTTTTATTGCAGAATAAGTATAGCGTTTACGCTCGATGTGTACAGAATAAACGGTATAATGATGTCAAATATAGGTGCTTATTTAATTTGTCGATGTATTACAAAACATTTGATAGTTAAAAACAATTTTAAATCGACAGACAAAATTATTGCGTATAAATTAAAACTTAATAAAACTAATACATTTGTTAGTAAGTAAAACAATATGTTATAATTTTTAAAAATGTTTTACAAAGATATAAGTTTAATATAGTTTTTAATTAAAAATGACAAACATTATACTGTTATAAATTATACCATTACACATATTATTAAATAATAAACTATACTATGTATGAAAATAATTGAACACAAATATATTAATGTCTACTAATTGTGATTTGTGGTTAAAGTTTTTAAATTGAATTAGTGAAACACTGAAACATGAACAAATTATGTAATGCCATAAACTTTCAACTTTGCCTTTGTGTTAATATTTACTGTATCTACATTATTTATTTTTATTTGTAGCTTGTATATATGTTCTTAATTTAAAAAGTGACTGAAATTACTTTTGTGAAATCTCACATAGAAATTACGTAGCCGGGCTATAATCAATCTACTATAAAGTTTTCTATATCATATTTTCAACAGTCATACATCCATGTACCTACACTCTATTTGCTAATGCTATGTAATTTTCTAACACGAATATACGAGTATACTATATTGAGTATATTATATTGTAGTTTCAGTGTTAACAACGCTTGCAATTCTTGACCTACCTACATAATGTATGTCTGTACTCTGTATGTTTGTACAATAAAAATAGCTGAAAGTTTAGATTAAAAACTTTGAAGCATTATAATTCATTTCACACTCATATCTTCTTGTTGGACCACAATAATGATTGTAAAAACTTAACTTTCACATTTGTATTTATTATAATGAAAAAATAATACTCTGCAATGAAATATTATGGTGTAGGTACTTGATTTAATATCTTTAATATCTTTAATGTATTCACTGCGGTTTTGATTAAATGAAAGATCTCCGACAATGAAAATGTATTTTTATTAATTTTCGTTAAATTTTCGCTCTTAAAAAAAAATTCTCTTATTAAAAATGCGTAGGACTAGAAATATTATTGTATAGTATTCAATATGTTTTTATCGAAATTAAACAGCTGGAGTTCGTTGCCACCGGAAACTCACTTTATTTCACGTCGGCACCGCGACCGGTGTCGTTTTGCAAATCGTTAAAATTATATAGTAAAAAAATCGGTTGTTTCCTAATAGAAAAATATCTCATATGGAAATTGTGTAGTGGAACTGAACGTAATATGGGTTCGGTCATCCAGGAAATTAATGTGCTAGTATGAAAAAATTGATCTCAGCCCAGTTACTACACATCGATTTATTACGGGTTTATTTTTGTGAAGATATAATATGAAGAGCTAACTAAAACACTTCACAACTCTCATCGTGTCTATTGCATAATAAAATATGATATTATTTAAATATTATATTATTCCTGTATGTCATATAAGTTACATGACGTAATTAAGTTATAAGTATAGCAAGCATGCAACCAAATAATGTTATGTTGTTTAATATTTGATAAGATAAGGCCTTAAAATGTATTTCATATGCTTATAATAGAAACATTTTGTTATTTGTTTTCAAATATTTGAAATTAACTGTACTTATAATTTAGAAAAACAAAACCAAATTATTATTAGATGTGATATTTATTTTAAAATATTGAATAAAAATAAAAGTTTTAATATAATTTGTAATGTCATTGTCGCTTTCAATGATAATACAATTACATATGCGTAGGACAAAGTATAATATTGTATAATCTATTATATCTGGATGTATAAATGAGACTGCCCTGAGTGACTGATTCGTAATCAACGCAAAGCCGAACCCATTAGAGCTATCGACTTGAAATCTCGAGGGTAGATTAATATTATAATTTCCCGGGATATAACACCCAAACACCCCCCTCCTCTTGTAAGCACGCCACTGGTTACAATTAGTTGTTTCATCATCTTGAAATACTTTTATATGTTTGAAAATATAATTAAAGTATATGCTATTTAATTTTTTACATTTACTTAAGTCCAAAATGCATTAATAATATGAACGTATATTTATGGTAATAATGAAGTATTCAACTACAAATTCACTACTTTAATTATCATCTATTTCCATCAACTAGAGAATTTTATAATGAATCTAATAAAATGTTTTGATTTTTAGTGTAATCTTATTTCTTGAATATATATTATATATTTTGGTTATTACTTATCAACTATCATAATACTAATAATAATTTACGTATTACTACTTATTGATGAACCTCAGAACCTATTATTGAGAATTGATATGTTATACATTTGAATTGAATAATATTATTGTGATTATTATCATGAAACTAGAAACTATCATAACTTATCCATGAAGCATATTTTTCCTACCTAGCGGAACAATATGAAATGAGTTTTGTTCTATGTTAATTAGTTCCAAGTAGATAACGATTACAATTTTTCTCGCGTTGTATAACTATATGTCAAGCTTGATGCACCGGAAATGGTTTCACATAACCAATGTAATAAAATAACAGAGGCATCGTTAATCTAAAATAAAGCATATAAACAAAATCGATTCCCAAGAGCTTAAATATCTTTTATTTCTGTTTTGTACCCAAACTAGTAAATAATATGCGTCGTAGTGCGTACACACCATATGGCATGTTCCTGCGTGACAAGTTTTACTGGTATTTAGTTATAGTTATCGGCTTATCGTTTATTTTATTTATACATAATGTAATTATTAACATGTGTTATATATATTCATCGGGACTAAAGTTTTTTGTATACTAATTTCGGATTCCAGAGAGGTATATTATGTTTAGTTACATAATTACATAGGTATAATTTTTGTCAGCAATCCTCCACATATATTTTAAGTTTTATTGAAATAACTTACTATATAGCGTCGTGTCTAATGTTCTAATAGTTATGACACTAAATGCGATCATCATTCGTAACTCGATCATAATTATTATAGTATAATATAGTATTTGCCAACATGGCTACATGGAACTTATTGACAAGTATTATCCAATAGCCGTTACCTATAGGTAAAGACGAGTTAAGCGGGAGATGAGAACAAGCATGATGTATACGTTAAACGGAATTATATGTTACGATTTGAATCGGTCAATCCGAAACTGTTCAGCCAATTATCAATGATAACCAACCATTAAAATAAATGTACGGTCAAGAATTTGAGAAGTAAACGAGCACTTTTGCTGTTTTGACTCCTATATTTGTCTTTATTCACCTCTAAATTTGTTCGGAACTTTCCAAGTAAAAATTAAAATTTTATTTCAAAATTGCTTTGTATGTATAATACTGGTACCTAGACCAGTACGGCAGTACCTACTAATTATATAGTATAATATATTAACATGATTCATAAATTATACTACCCAATTAATAAATAATTATTTATTAAGCATCGTTGTTTTGGAGTGGCCGTTTGTCGATTGAAGCCTGATATTGGCATTTGGTGAAATTTAATTACAAATGTTCTTCTGACGTTGGAGTTTTAAACAAACAAATTAATATTATATTACACACCCATATTGATAAATATCAATATGGGTAATATATAGTCTATTAAACAAAAACAAGTAGCTGCTATAAACTTAAAATGTATATGATAATACCGGTGTTATATTCTATTTGCTTTAATCGAAATATCTGCGAAGGCTAGAATGACGTATACGCTATATAGTAATATTTCTGATTTCAGTTACATCCGCGCGTTTGTTTACACGCCTATTTACTCATGACGTATTTTGTGTACTTGGGATATAAGCCGACGCACAATGATATTTGTTGTACTTAAAAGGAATTTGGTTGAAACCACATAAACATACCCTAGCGACCATGTTTCGATAGGGGTTCCTCACAAGCTCTTTAATCTTAATACATTATTGTGTAAATCACATCGACTCGATTGATGCATTAGAAGTATGGCGAAGGGTTGGGATGGATGATATAATACTAGTCATTGCTTCCCTACATATTACAAAATAGAAAACTTATAGGGGGACGATGGAACGCAAACGCATTATATAGTTTTTATATACTAGATAATATTATTGTTCATATAATTAATCAATAATGTAAAGCCAACTAAGTCTCAAAAATAAGAGACCCCTTTACATTTTTATCTAGATTTTTGTTCAAATTATATGAATGAATAGTATTATTGCAAGACAGTTTTTTGATTAATTTGTGAACTTTTTTTTATTAGAGCTACATAATATGTGATTTATCTAATACCATTATATTGTTTAATTATTTACAATAATAAATTTGATTTTAATCTTTTACGGAGTGAAATAATCGATAACCTTAAAACATTATCTATTGTTACTGAAATTTTGTTTTACGTCAAATTAGTTTGATACACTTTCGCTAAAAGTTTGTTTATTAATACATAATACGTATTAAATTACGAAATCATTTTAATGCTCCACCGAACATTACAGTAAAATAATATAATAATATTTATAGCATTTATAGTTTATTACTGACTATAATTATTAACAAAAGTATGTAGAAGGTAGAATTACATTTTTGAATTTTACTGACGTTCAACATTTAGAAATAGTATGAGTGTACAATAGAAACATTATTTAATCTATGAATGCTTTTAAACGACATCCATGTTTGTTTTAGTTTATACTTTACATATTTATTAATTATTAATATTATATGGGTTCCTAATTCATATAAAATAAGTTAAATTATTCAAAAATTTACATCAGAAGTCTATATTTTCCACATTATGACCTATAATTACTTACAATGTTGCCTACAATGTGTTATACATTTTTAAACCACAGTAAAAAAAATGTAACATTTTAATACAACATATTTAGTAATATTACACGTTTATTCGTTGTTGTGTACTATTGATAGGTAGAAAAATACAATAAATTAAAAAAAACTAACAAAAAAACAACTTTAAATCCATTTCTGTTGACCTCTGTATATTAAACTAGGTCAGGACATAATAAATTGCTCTTAGGGTAGGTCATAGTTTGAATTGATATGAGTACGCGTATATCGCTTCGTCCATCTTGTACTCTTTGATAAAAAATCAAAAAAATCCCTCAATAACGGTTTGATTTATTCGTAAAATAGGTGCAGCTTGTACAATAATAAAAAATGTTGATTACAAATTAAAACGTAAGATTCAATATAGTTTTTAATGTTTGTCTTTTTTACTGCATTGTTGCAACACATTTTAGTGTGAAACATTGTACAATATTTGATGTTTATGAATAAATATACATGTTAGTGAATTTAGTTAAATGTATATTTGGCAATACAGTACAGCATATAATATAATACATCGGTGACTGGAACAAATATATTTTATAATATCAAAATTAATTGTTTTAGAGAATCTAGGCGACAATATTTTATTATAATTTATAAATTATAAGTTATGATATTGTTTAAAAAAAGAAAAAAACTTCCAAAAAAGCCTAATTAAATTTTAATAACACAATAAAAATATACAATATGAACATTCGTTGTTAGAAAAAATTTACTTTGCTATTTACTTTACTTATTGCTTTAAATTATCAAATAAAAATATATATATTTCCGTTTTAAAATAAAAAGTTGGTAGTAATTTTAACAACAAATATATATATTAATATAATACGCTGTTTGAATTGCGCATGTATTTAATATGTATCGTTAAAAGTTTATACTTTTCGAAATAATATATAGGCACCTACATATTATTCAGTGTTTACTGTTAAAGTAAACACATTTTATTATAGTTTATTAGAACAGGCTCTATGGTGAAATGCGTGTTGACAATCTATAGACGACTGTTGTGCTTAGTATCTATCTGTCAAGTTATATCGGTGGTTATCATGACTGTAAAAAAGGATGGAAATTGTTAATGCATAACTTTCGAAAAGTATATTATTAAATGATAATAAAACAACGTAATTATTTATTATAACCAATGGTAGTACTATGGGTTTTACAAAGAAGTATCTGTATAAAATATAAGCAATGGTAAACATTTTTTATCATATAGGTTCCTACCCGAGTTCCCAGCGGTCAAAATATCTCTAAAATGATTTCGTTTGTTTCCCGATCTAAGAACGAACAGAAAAACAACGTACGACGGTATACTTGTATTATAATATTATATATTATTTTATTACTATACAGATACGATTTAAACGTTTGTGATTCACCGTTAGAAAAGTAGGTAACAACAACGACGACGCCGACGACAATATAGTAATGACAACATCACGAGGAAATGTAATAGATATTTATAATACTATTATGGCGCGTGCAGTTTCCTTTTTTCTCGCTCTCCCCGAAATACCACTACGCGAAATCCTCGCGCAGTGCCGTATACAGCGACTTGCGTATATACGATACACAGGATGTCCGGAAAGTTTGAAGGTCTAATATTTTTTTTATACATGCGTGCGTATGCAAGTATGTCACATGTATATCGTGAGGCGTTTCCTACCACAACAGAGGCTGGATAATATCATTATGGTGCTCGCACGTCAGACCGCGGCGGTGGCCAGACGGATAGTATTTATATAGGTACCAGGTAATGGGTATCTGGTATAATATTATGTATTATAATAATTGTAGTTCCGTTCGCGTCTGCCGTCGTGCAGGTCTACGATCGCCGAGGCGTTACACCCATCGCGGCCTCGACGCGACGGTTCGTCTAACTCGCAGACGGAACACCGCGAGCGGGTTGGTGAAAGACGGTTAGCAAAAGTCGCTGCGGGGGCGACCGTTGACTTGTTGTTGTTGTTGATGTTGTTATCTAAAACGGAGTAGAACGACGCGCGTCCGACCCGATTTCGAAATCGGCCGGCCGAAAAAATGATTGCCGCCGCCGGTGGGTACATCTGCCGCCGCACGACCATGACGGAGGTGTGTATATGCCTACTGTGGCTATACACTATACCTAAATGTGTATATTATAATATAATATTGTTATGTACGCGAAGAGGAACTGCTGCTGGATAGTGTACGGCGACATTTCGCAATGATTGTAAACTTACCGCTGCTGGAAATGTTTTTTTATCTCACGAGGCGCATAGGTATACTATACCCATATTATTGCAGTTTAGGTTGAAAAAGACGTTACATGGAAATGTGTCTAAGACACGATGTCGTCGTCCTCGTCGTCGTTGTTGTGATCACGCCGTTTGATTTTAAATGCCAACCACAACCACCACCACCGCTGCCACTGCTCCATAATATCGAACACGAATAAGCAAAATAATAATTCCGCCCCCGTCCAATCCGTCACTGCACTATTGCGGGTGAATGGTGATGTGTACATAAACCGTAGAATATAGATGTGCGTACCTATACCACCCTTCGAAAACACGAGCAATTTTGAGTCTTCTTTTCCAAACCGTGTTCATTATTAATGCTGTAGTAACCGGGCCACTAGGACGTACGTATAATGTAATAGGTATTTTATAAGACACGAGAATCGCGCACCGGAGGCAACGACAACCACGATATTACGATGCACGCGCAAATTTTCCCACATAATATTATGCTCACAGCATATTAATTAGTTTTAGTTATAGCGGAAAATCAAGGAATATTTTGTCTGTTAGAGCTAAAACGTATTTTTTTTTCAATTTACTTCAGTATGTATACAACAGAGAGAAATATTGTACAACATTAAAAATAATTGGAATAATACAAAATGTTTGAAGTTAAAATTTAAGTTCGTAATAATTGTGTATACAAATTTAAATAAATAAAACTCAGTTGCACCGTGTTATTGTAGGTATGAGTATTGCATATCAAGTGGTAAATAAATAAAAAACTTACATAGACACCTATTATATATTTTGTTAATTATTATTACATCTGTTTAGTCCCCCTTTCTTATAGATGTATACAATTTGTAAATAATTTAATTAACATCTGCATTAAGCTTAATACTTAGATAAAAAAAAATACAAATACAAATTTTGGATGTATTTGACTTAAGTACATTCTTAAGCTTTAATACGTGAAAAACGAACACCCTCCTCATATTATTTATTTTCAAATATACAAAATAAATAAATAAGTTACTATTTCTTAAACTTACTTACTATTTTTTTTAAATAATCAAACAATTATATAAAGTTAAATATTGAATATTTATTTTAAATTGTATTAATTTTATGGAAGTCGTAGTACAAACATTTTTTTGGTGGGAGGCATGAACCCAACATGTTTGGGAACTACTGTAAGTTATGTTATCATTTTTTCGAGTAGTATTTAATTACTATCCGTATTTTTCTTCATGCAAAATAAATTTAATTTAAATGAGATTTAAAAAAAAATGACGAGGTTTCAAAAACGAACTTTTTATTTTATTCACATAGTTATACTGTACTATATATTTATTTATGTATGATAAAGGTATAATGCGGATTAAAATTACCCGTAAGGGAGGTAAAGTTTTTTTTCAATGGCTCGTGTGAATGATACTTGATTACTATCACGTCCCCTTGGTAAAACCGTATATTCTTATATATATATATAATAATCCCATCATACGACTTCCACGCCACCGTTAAACCTTAAGCGTAATCTTTTTTTATATGTATACGTCACTGAACTTGGCGGCGGCCATCATATTAAAATAACAAACACGTGTTGTTGCTTGTTGAATACAATCGAGCAGTGAAATCCCACTCGGAAGTAAAAATACAAAACAATATAGTTCTCGAAAATTCAACAAAATCCTAAGATATATATTATTATATACGTTATTATAGTGAACAATAAGATCTTCAAGGAGGATGGCGTGAATCGTTGCGACACTAAGGGATCGTAGAGTCGTTTGGAAGAGATAAGGCACGTAAATAGTAGTAATAATCATTATAATAACAATTAATGCAACGTTGGTTTTGTATTTTTAGGAACTCGAATAATATAAAAATTATATTTTTTTATGTTAAATAGTAATGTAGTATATTCTTCTCAGTTTTCACACAATTTTGGAACAACATAACATTCGATTAGAGATATTCGATTCAAATTCGTGTACTACTAAACTACTCGTATATAGTTATATAAAAAATAAACTTAATATTTACCATTTTTTACTTTTTAAATTTCTAAAGTTGTATTATTTTTATTAATAGGTATGTATAGTGGCTATTGGCTATGGAGCCTCTCCAATTATTCTGATGATATTAATTATTTAATAGCAGTAGTAACAAAATATTCAGTACATAAACTGTAAAATTAAAATTTTAAATCTTAGATTAGAGGAGGGGAGTATCTCTGTTACCTAGTAAAATTATAGGTTACAAGTAAAAATATTATATTATAATGTATAGTTAATATCTTTGTCAATTTGTCAAAGTATCTATGTCAAATATCTGCTGTGTGCAAAATTATCTTTGAACAAAGGATTTTTTTGTAAACTGATTTTTGTCCTTACTTCTTATATTGATATACATTAAATATATATTATTATTATTAAAATGACATAATCGTAATTTTATATTTTTTTTTTGGTAAATGTTTTTTCATATCTACTTAAAATTATGAAGTATAAATATTTTAAAAAACGCTGAAAACTTTTTAAAAATTAATATATTCAGGGTATAAAGTTTTGTAGTTTTATATTTATATTTAAAAAAGAAACTCGTTTAGGTACTTCTAAGCTCTAGTAATAATCTCTAAGTACGTACCTCCAATATTAAATTATTATTTATTATATAATATAAAAATTCCCTTTTTCATCTTTTGTGGTTGTAAACTTATAAATAACGAACTGCACTTATGTGTGTTGTAGTATTGTAAGGTTCTATATAACTCTAAATATATTTGTTTTTACCGTTGTAATAGAACAATTGAAAATAATATCTCCTATATATTAAAATGACATGACCTCCTTGACTCTTAACAAAAGTAAAAGTTATGTTTTAAAAGTTAAAATATTATGGTAAATATTGGAAAACTACTGATTAAATAAAACCAGTATGATATAATGTAAGAAGATAATTTTGTTACGCAAGACATTTTTGTTGCAGAGATTTTTTCATAAGCTATTTTGACCAGAGATATATTTTGTAGATATTTTGACTGGTTATCAAATTGTACACTCATATTTTTAAAGCCCTAAACTTTATAAATTGTATACAATTTTTTTTTTCTATAGAAACAATACAAAAATAACATTAGGATACAAGCTATTGTATATATTTTCAAAATATGAAAATAATCACACGGACTACACAGTACTAAAAATAGAATTAATCCCAAAAAATAAGTTAATATGAAATAAAACAACAATCATTTTCGATTTGTTTGTTTAAATTCAAAACTGTATTGTATGAAAAAATTAGTTAAAAAACTAAATCGCACAAATTGACTCGCCGCTCTGCTGTTCCTTAAAGTAGGACTCTATTGTTATTTAAGTACACTGTACGCACGATGCATTACGCAAATTTGATGGCGAACTGAGCAGATCAGCTCTCCGGACGCGAATCACCGATTGTAGCTTTGATAGCGCATGGATGTGGCATACACGTAAGGCATACATAAATACATAATTATGAATAAAATATATTTGCGTAATGCGTGCATGTGTTATATTATTGACACTCAAACTTTGTCGTATTTTGTTGATTATTATGGTTGATAAGGGTTGGAATGGCGGTGAGGAAACGGGTGTGGCACTGTGGCTGTGGTTAGGACGCTAGATGATTTGAAAATGATAGTAATTAATATTTAATATTTCTGTATCAATATTTTATAGTTTGTTGAAATTGTCCAACATTTTATTGTATTACAATAAATACCATAGATTCAATATTGAATTGATTTTGTATTTTTGTAAAACCATCTTTAATAATGATTGATGACTATATAATTATCCTTAGTAGTTATTCACATTTTAATCACTCAGAAACAACTCGTCCGAATTTTGATTTAGATAAGGCGGCCGGCTTCACTGACTCTCCGATTTTCTCCGGTGGGAACTCCCACTCGGGTTTTTAGTGACAAATCCTCGCCTTATAAACAAGTGCTCAATAAAACTGGGAGGTACGCTAACCCACAGTAAAAACAGCTAGGCTGTAATCAATATGTTAAATTTGTCGAAAAGTGTCGTTGTGTGAACAAAATATAAAAATATACTCTAAAAGTTTCAAGTACCCACGATAAATATCATATATGTTATATAATATTTCGAAAATTGATTGGTGAATAGAAATTGTTAAAATCGATTTTTTCAAAAACTAGTATTTTGTAGAAATCTCTGTTTTCCTTAATTTTTTGTTTGTCTTTCCTGACACTTTTAAAAACTATTGGGATTTTTTTACTTTTGATCCCTAGAGTACTAACCCCTATTCCTACCAGAAAAGATGCTGTTGATGAAAATCGAAGCACTTTAGTGTCCCAAAAGGTGAAGATATAGATTCAAAAAAAAGCACACACATTATTGTAAAATCAAAAAGTTCATCGCTTTGCTCTGAATCTAAAATAAGACAAAATGTTCAAAAAGTACATCAACTTAACAATTTAGGTAAACAAGATTGGTTCTCATTTGAAAAAAAAAAATGTTAGCATCACCACTTATGACACTTAAAAAAAAATCTAAATAATTAAAAAAGGAGGTATGTTTCTTAAATATTTACTGGACATTTTCAAAAGTCAGAAATTGAATAAATTCATTTTTAAAGGGGAAAAATAGGGGTGAGAGTGCTTGGTGAATCACCTTGTATAAGAGGCCATTGACGCGTATATACACTATCCATATGTATGTATGTATGTATGTATGTATGTATGTATGTATGTATGTATGTATGTATACAGACAGGTTTTTGTACTGCATGCCGCCCGTAGCTGTGTGTGATGAATAATATTATTGTTCACAATCGGTGAACGGGTTAAAAGCACGCGCTGCACAATACCGTGTGATAATCGTCTGTAGCGGTATCCCCCCCCTCCTCCGCTACGTACAGGCTCATTCATCACTACGACCTTTCTATCACGCGGTTATTCGGTTCCCATAGATCATCGTGGACGCCGACGACGTCGAGCGGGTCCGTTCGATAATAATTTTTGTGTGACGCGTTCAGCGTTATGCAGGTACCTACGTATAATAACACAGTTACTGTGTATAATAAAAATATATCAATTAATCTATGCTGCGGCGTACATGGTACACACCTAGTGTGTCCAATCCAGGATTATATAATAATAATAACAATATTAAACCGTAGCCCCCTCCCCCACTGAATGACCAGCTCCTACAAGTGTATCTTGGCTATGATTATTAAATATTTTTTTACCTATAATTTCGCCTAATTTATTTTGGTAAAACAAAAAAAATTAAATCAGTATAGTTACTTACACAAAACGCAAAATCGGGACGATGGGTATCTCAATAAACAGCATCACGATTTATAATACTATGTATTTATTTATGTACGATACGAGTGTAGTGTATATGGACGTATTACATAGTTGAGTCGAAAATAACCTGACAAGTCCAACACGAAATTTTAAAACAGAGTATATTAGGAATCAATTAGGCGTATTATTGGACGGAATTAAACCACAAATATAATTCCAAAAGTTGGACTGAACTGTATAATCATGTTTATTATCATATTATATTATAGAATCTACAGCTATTGTAAATATATTATTATATATAGGTATAATCAATGGACAAAGAGTATTTTATCTTTCACATACATACCTGTATAGCTGTGTATTGTATAAGTACAATATTCCCTAAGCCGATGTGACTGTGGGTAACATTTCGGTGTCCGGAAACTGGAAAGACGTGCGACGGGAACAAACAAAAAAGGGATTGTGTATACGAGATAATGTATTATTATATAAACCTAGTAATAATGTTATAAAATATATAGGAAAATAACACAACATGATATGACCCGTTTTTAACGACGGTCAAAATAAATGCATTTAATGTATTTAACACAATGAAAAACAAAAGTGTTATTTTTTAAGCAATGTCATACAAATATGAAACAGAAAAATAAAAGTGAAGCGGGATACCATATATATATACATATATATATACACGATACATCCATAATATTATAATATTATGTATACATCGTACACCTCGTCGCGTCGTACTGTCCATCCCGTATAGTCGTCCGTTCCTAGTCGTGTGGGTATATAATTGTATAATGATAATCCTAATAATAATAATAATAATAATAATAATAATAATACATAATATCCAACCTCCCGCGTATACGACGTTAACGTGTGTGTATACATATATAGCTACGTCTACGATACACTTCGGGCCATCGCATTATATATTATATTATTATATTACGTTATTATGACACGGCACGCAGGAGGGTGCGTTCTCCTTTTCGATCCGGAATTAACACGTTCGTTTTCGGTTATATTATTATTATTATCATTACATCGTCGTGTGTGTATTGTTCCAGGTCACAAGTCCGGCGGCGATGCGTCCGGCATTCCGTCCGAGCCAGTGACATGGCCACGTTGTCGTCAGCTTGCAGCAGTTACGTACGCCAGCAGCCCGGACAACCTTTAAAAACGCTAAACGTCACGAACGCCATTCTCCGGACGGACAAAGGACAGGCGTCGTCGTATCGGCCACAATGCACGGGTGAGCATTATAGTATATTATTACACCTATATTATGTAAGCACGTATTATGCGTAAAGGTATACATTATATTATTTTAATAATTGTTATTGTATCTCTGCCGATTACGAACTCACGTTTTTTAATCTGCGCTCTTCGTCCCTCATCCCTCCATCATCGTCCAACAAATTTCTCCTATTAACCACCGCCGTTTACCAAACAGATCGCACTGTCGATCAAATTGGATAAGTATATACTCAATAATACATGCGCCGGGAAAAAGTATACAAACTATACTAAACTATATGCGTAATAATCCACAAGTCTAACTATGCGTGTATGGTGTACCATTGTATTATAGCTTCGAGTTTGTTCGGAAAATAAAACAAGCCTAATTGAGTCGAAATTATGATTATAAGCAATAATGACAGTGGTAAAAAAAATTAAATTACCCATTTCCCTAACGAATTATATAATTTATATTATGTACATTTTGGAACCTAATAAATAATAATTTTAGGTGTTGCTTAATGTGCTTCTGGTTATCGCTATTACCTTATAGTCATAATACGGTATATAATAATAATTACTTAACCGCACTTAACCGAAGGGTGAGAAAAAGTTACAGATAGGTCGTAGGTATCAGATAACAAAAACCCATTTGTCCAATAATAATAAATAACTATTAATGAAATAGTATATATAATATATAGTATAATCGTTATATTTCGTTTATTGCCTGTTCCTAAGTAAATATTTGTATACCATACTTTTAAGTACCTATACTTACTGCTTGTGAAAATATAAAACTCTATTAACTGCCAGCGACTCATTTGCCCGACTTAAGAAATGGGTGAAATAATGTTATTACTATGATTAGATAGTAAAATGATTGTTCGATAACCTTCAAACACACGTTTGTACTGCCTGTAATTATATATACATTACTACGATATCTACAGGGTAGGGTAAAAGAGACCCGTGGGTAAAGTAAATATTTTAATTTGTGTTGACAAAATATGGTACTTAAATCATTCTATAACTGGTATTCATACACTTACTTTATAACTTATAAAAATAAATTCAATTCCACAATTCAACGTGGCGTAATTGTTTTTCCTATGGACATTTTTGATTTTTTTGATTTAAATTTTTCCGTTCGGCTATTACAATTATATTCTATTAAAAAAAATTTCGTTCTGTGGATTCACAGGTCTACAGATTATGGATCAAGTTTGGCACTTCGAAATTTCTGTGGAAAGTTATCTATATTGCAGCGTAATTACGTGACGAGTAAAAAATATAGTTCAGTTTCGTGAACTGAATTAAATTTCTATCCATTTCACGAAACAGATTAGAACGCGAAATCGATGCGACATATACACATATAAAACATAAGTCACAGAATGTAGGTACTCTTTAATATACGACTAACTCACAAACTTTGCAAGGAAATCTGACAACAGTATCCTAATTTTCGATAATGGTTATATTATATAGTCCAAATATAATACGTATATCTGTTCTACTGTTAATGAACGACGAAACATTTCCCAGCGAAATTCAATCTTGGCGTTTCCACTATATAGATACAATGAACCACAAAATGTGGTTTATTCAATTTCTAACGGTTCAATAAACGATATCACTTTCACTGATGGCCGATGCGACAGGAAACTTGAAAAAAAAATCAGTTTATTACCAACACATATAGGTACTCGTATATATATATAGCTTCCGTACCAGCTGCTCCGTTTTCCCATTTAGAGAGGAAGTGCTCAAAATTAAGCACTCACATTAGGTATTGCTTTCCAGTCGGGTGGTCCAATATACCTGGAGTTCACGGTCTATTCAACCTGCACTCGTGTAATCATAATGCGATGTCCGCCTAGTTCGTGTCGTTGACATAGAGAATCGATATGGCTCGTGCTGCAACACCGAATATGGAAACACTAGGATAATAATATATTATACAATTACAGTCATATAGACAATACAAAAAAATGTATACAAAACATAAAACAGGAAGGAAGTCGAAACACTGCAGTGTAGTTCATGTAAACATTATGCATATAATGTGTGAAGTATCGCCACTCAATGAGCAGTGATCCGAAAAACTGTATACCTGTACATAATATATCATATAATACTATAATAGATACTAAATATGTTATATATTGTGTGCCACACTATACCTGTATCGTATTACGGTACATATCAAATATATTATTAGTTGAAACGGTTTTAGATATGCTAGTTTTTACTTTTCAGACAGGGTTTATATTTTTGAATTTTCGGTTTCAGCGAAACGAAAGAGCGCCGTGGAATTATTGCAAGAAACAAAATCGCTTTACGTCAAATCGGAAAAAGTGCTCGACAGGAAACAAGAGCTCAGGCGGAGTCTCCGAAGCAGCGGTTCTTCCGACAAGGGCTCATCATCGCATGACATAGCTTCCGGTTGTTATAACTATAAAGGTACGACGCTACAATGTTTTCCAATTATTGAGTTGTATAAAAAACGATCAAATCTATAATTGTAAAATTTCCGATTACATCAAATAAATAATTTTTCACCAATACTGCATACATAGATAGTATAAACGTTTACATGTACACTTTCTTATTTATAATTATATGTATATCTATTATTTCTAAGTATATACATCATGTAAAAATTAAAAATTAAAGTTTTAATTTATGTCATTTTTATTTAAAAATGATATTTTGAGTACGACATTTAGATTTAGTCGAGAAAAAGTTTTGAGTTGAAATTATAAAGGTGAGTTTAAAACTTAAATCGTGTTTGTGAAAGTTACATAATATATGAGTTGTTTTCGTGAAATATATTTCAATTTGTCGTGAAAACTTATAACTTGAAAACATTTATAAACTAAAATTTACCGTCGAATCAAAATGCATAAATCTATTAGTGACTTATTATACTTATTAGAAACGTCTGCGTAGGTAACTGCTGTAATTGGTCGAGCGGAAGTTTTACTTGTCTGCCGCCACCTAAAAGCCCTCGACTGGTGGCTGGATGTCAGAGAAAGTCCACGGCGGACTCACAACAGCTGCAAAATGATCTCAGGCGTCTATTGAATACTGACTCTAAAGAAAACTTATTCGAAGCAACTTCGGTAAGCATTCGATTATACAATATTATTTTAATATTTTAATATGTTTATAAAATCGTATATTATAGACATCGTTCTTCAAGTTTATTGCAACTATTTTGAACTATTTGACTAAATGCGAATCGAATCTAAACAATTACAATGTATAAATTGAATAATAATGTATTTGATTTTAATTTACTATAAACAAATTTTATTTCTATACAACTTTATACGGTAAAAGTGTAATGATTTTTACTTTTTAGTTGTAAGTATAATGTAGCAGTATACTTGCTTGTACTTACTATATTAATATGACTCAGTTTTTCAATTTTCTTTTTTTTTTTAAACCGTGTAACTTTTCAATGCCAGATGACCTATTCCATTTTAGCTGACCGTTTGAATATTTTAAAAGCATAAAAAAAATATTGCGTGAAAAGTCAAAACAATTGATGCGCGAATTTCATAAATTCTCGCGGTAGAAAAAATTCTATATCAAACAATGGAGCTCGAAATAATGACATCTGCTTTGCTGCACCTCGGCCGATTTATTTCGTTTTCACACCGCATGACGAAGTGCCGTAGGTAGTAATATAATATATAGTATATTTATATATGATAATGGGCGTAGGTTACGGTCAAAGTCCGATTGACGGTCAATCCCAGGTTTAACCACGGTTAAACCAGGATCTACACTGCAGCAGATTTGTTAGAGTACCTACCTATATTATAGTATAAACAAATATTAAATGAAGCTATAAATAAATATTATTTTTTTATAAAAATATCCACTGATACTTTCTGGTTACGATGTATACATGCAATATAACATCACTTATACATATTACCTGTTTAAGGGGAACTTAATATTTACCAAAATATGCACTGTGATTTGTATTGAACTAGCCCAGATAGCAGGTGCGTAGGAGGAAGGAGGGCTTGATTTTATTTAGTATACCTATGCTTTATACTTATTACTTACACAATAAAATATGATAACCCTGGCACTCCGGAGTAAGATGAATTTAAGAACAATGTATGATGATTTTATAATTGTATATAAAATATAAATATACTGTGAATCACCGGTGTATTGTTTAAAGGTGTTTACTGAGTTTGTCCTAAACTCCAAATCCCCCTATTTTCGCCACGTGATTGTATCGTTGTAGCCATTATTTATTATTATTATTATTATTAATTTAATACGCACGGATGGATATCAATATTGGATAGAATTTATACTAAACGCGTTTTATGGCTAACTCAAAAGTCAATAATAATCGAAAACAACATGCACTTTAATGTGAACAGGTGTTCCTCGACGATGTCATCGTCCCTCCACCCGTGCAGTACCGCCGATCGGTGTCGCACGGCCAACAGCAGCAGCAGCAGAATCATCCTTGTTGTTGCGGACCGTTGTCCGCTTGCCACAAATCACTTCCGGATCTCACGGATGTCGTGACAGCAGCCACCGAAACTATTACGGATGTGGCAACGCCGGCGGTGGCAGCTGGCCCAATCCGCCATTGCCGTCGTTCCGTGTCTTCGGGATCTGTGGCTGCTGGAGACGATGATGACGAGGATGGAGATGATGACATATTCGAAACCTACTGCAGCATACCATCTCCGCAAGGGTAAGACACTACACACTACACATAAATACATAATAGTGCCTAAGGAACAATAATTCTGTAGAACATTAAAGTCATATGCCCCTGAATTGTATTCACCTGAACTCTCCTGTTTAACTTCTCATTGAATTGTAGCCATAAATATCTGACCTATATATCGGAAAAGAGTCAATAAGTCATCAGATATATTTGTTAAGGCTCAAATCAAGTCTTGTGTGTTATAAAGTCGAAGATGTTCCAAATTTCAATAATTGTATAGATACTTCCAAATATTCTGATAATGTTCCTATGCATTGCAGAGGCGAGAGGCAAGGGGAGGAACATACAAGAGGTCCTTGCTGTATTTATTAAAATTTAAAATTAAACAATAAATATTAGTCTACAATTTATTCCATGTTATATTATACTTTTATTGTCAAAACCATAATACGTATAGGTATAATATAATTGTATAAATATTTAAATAGTACCTATAAGAATTACGTATACCAATAACTAAAAATAAATAACTTGTGTTTTAGTATTTTTTATGAGCATTGTTACCATTTTTACCAACTATAATTTACTTTCCCTCAGATTTGGAAACAAGTCCAGACAAGACGAAACGGACGCAGTCGCCAACGTAACCTCTTTCCCGGATTCATTGAGCCTAACCAGTTACAAAACGGATGCCAGATGGCAACAGTCTGTAAGACATTTTTATCCACTACTTTACAACGTTTATAATATATATATATATATATATATATATATATATATATATACAATATACATTCACATTTATACTTTTCTAACTATACTTCATTCACACACACGGCCGTAATTATTATCCGTCGTCGTACTAGGAATGCTAAGATTATGTCACATTACTGGTTTCGTTCGTTTCGATTATTATTTTTTTTTATTATCTCATTCAAATGTGTTTTTATGAAAAAAAAACTTGATGCATGTTTCGCATCTGCTGCTCTGGTTTTTTTTTCGAATTTAGAAGATTTTAAAATGTGTATATGCGAAACTGAGAGTTTTCATCTAAACTAATAATATACAACGTATTATTTTGTATAACAATTACGTGGTAGTATTAACGTTACGGGTTCACCATTAAAAATCATTAAAAAACTCGAATTACAGGCCATAATTTATTTAATTAAATTATAGAACATCGGACGAGTGAGTTTTAAATGTAATTAGTACTTCCAATTATAGGCTACAACTAAATATAAATAAATCAAATTTTTCATTTTTAAATTATTATTGGCAAATGCCTAATATTTAAATGAGTTCTTTATCTTAACGTATATATGATATAACTGCATAATAATATATAATTGTCTTTAAACATCGGGTAATGTACTGGGGAATAAATTAAATACCTGTTGATTATGAAAATAGTCTCAGAGATACAATTTATAATATACGTATTACATATGTAAATATTTGGATACTATATTTGTTTGTTTTTACTTGATTATTTTAGGTTGTTTTGGGGTTGAACAAACAAAATAAAGCCATTTGCTAGAATTTAAATTAAAATGCAAACGTCGAAACGAATTTAAACAATTGTTATTTTTAATAATATATTTACTGAATATGTATATATACTTATTTATTTTCATTTGTATTTATATTAATTCAATTAATAATACGTTTTGTAATGTATTATATAAAGTAGTGTTGAATATTCAAGTTATATTTTCTTATAAAAACACTCGATGTATTTTGACATTTTAAAATTATATTTCGTTTTTAAAATAGCAGTTAGTACTACGCGTTGTAATTTAATAATAATAAGAAGAATAATAATCATCACACTGCAATCTATATAATATAATACACAATTGAACAGATGACGTAAAATATACATTTAAAAACATTATATATTATTATGAATAAGGCGTTTACCTACAATGTATACGAAATCGTAAATAAAACGTAATAAAAAGAAAAAAATCGAAACTAAAATAATGTGTTTATCATCTATTATTATTATTATTATTATTTATAAGCATACTATAAATATGAGATGTGTGACGTTCTTTGTTCTAATACGATGATTTTCTAGATATTATATTATAGGTACGTGCACTGTGCATAAAAAATAAAACCTCGCAATATAATATGTCTGTTTATCGTAATATCCTATAATAGCGGTCGTGTGCGGTTGTTCGGACGGAAATAAAATACACACGTATTAATGGCATAATAATACCTATAATATACCATAAAATATTTGCAATAGAAACGAGGTGTACCTTATGGGCATGCGTATCTATATAAGTAATATGTTGTGCGCATATAAGTGCGACGAATAGACAAGGCGAAAAGTCATAACACGAATTTATTATTATTATTATTATTTTTTTGAAAGGCTCACGGAGGGACCGGGAGTTCGATCGAAGAGGAAAATGACGACGAAAGCGGTGGCGTCTCGCCGCGTTCGTCCGCATCGCCCGTCAAGTCCACCGTGTCGCATGGCCGCTGGCGTCTACAGACCGTTGGATCGGCGGCGGCGGCGGCGGCGTCGGCGACTGCGACCGGTGGACACCAACCGTCGCCGCCCCCCGTCCCATTACGCCGACATCAATTGCCGGCGGCGGCCGACGAGTTCCGCGGCCGGCCGATACTGCGCAGCAAGTCGGACGTGGGTCACCGGGCACCCAATTTGCTGAGTCTGTTGCCGGCGGCCGTGGCCAAGGCCGACGATCGACACGAATGCGATCCGGATCAGTTGGAGAACTTTTTCGGCCATCTGGGCCTCGATCCCGACGAGTACAAGTGAGCCACACACAGCGATTTAATAATAATAATAATAATAATAATAATAATAATAATAATAATATTATGATAGTGTATAGCTCACCTACGGCTCAGCTCACCGGCGGCTGCTGGTAACGCGCAAGGTGGTTGGGTTGTGGTGCAGCGAAAGACGAACTCTCCGCGGGGCGCTTAAATTAGTTTCCATTTATGAATATAATATATCAGCGGGAGTCGGAAAAGCCCTCCGTGGTTTTTCGTGCAATTTACTAAACCGTTTGGGCTCGGAGACTCGTGGTGGGGCTGTTGCGGGTTCGAAACTCCTGCGGGGAGCGTGTTACACGTATATTATGTCTATATAGCGATCTCCTCCCCACCACATCGTATTTCCCCTAGTCGTGCTACATTGTAAGTACGTTATAATGTTACATAACCTACAGATTAGTACTATATATATCGTGACTACATATACGCCACAGTCTCGAAAACGTTATTTTATGCACGTCGTAATGTACCCCACATGATTTTGCACGATTTTAATTCTTGGGTATGCACATATATTTTCTATATTTGGGTACTACAGTTATCAATATTAAAACACGAGTCCTCTGCATATTAAAACGATTACCTTCTCGACGAAGAAAAGTCCTTAAAATATATTGCAGTAGGCACTTATTATATATATGATATGATATCAGTATATCACCATGTAAATAATTAATAGATGATATGTAATGTTATGGCACCTGCAGCCTACCTGTGATAAATATTATCGAAAGTATTTAAATTTAGAGTGCTTTATAGGTTTAGTCTTTATAAAGACTAGACCAACCCCGTATACTTAAATACAAAACTGTAAACCCCGAAACTTATGTAGGTATACATAGTTTAAATTACATTTTCTGTTAAAAGCGATAATGTTCCAACTTTCAATTAC
This sequence comes from Myzus persicae, assembly GCF_001856785.1. Lineage (NCBI taxonomy): Eukaryota > Metazoa > Arthropoda > Insecta > Hemiptera > Aphididae > Myzus > Myzus persicae. The sequence goes on from NW_019101036.1 coordinate 453,312, forward strand.
TTTGAATTACAAAATCTTTATTGTGTATAGGTAAACCTATACATAAGCTATATTACAGGCACGTTTTATGACAGTGTTATTATTACCATGTATACGGAGGCAATGTGTAACCTAGTTACCAATTATATTACACTTAAAACTTACCGCAAACCCAAAACTTATCAGAGATATACGACAGCAATGTAAATATATAGGTATTATATAATATAATATTATAAGTCTTTTGTCTATAGTATATGCATTTTTATTTACGCAATATATTATGCATTCAAAGGCTATTACGGGTCATTTTTAGTAATTCATTCAATAGAAAAATTTACATCGATGAAAAAAAAGTTGTGGTATTCAGCTGTGAATTGTGATAGTTATCTTTATTTATGAGGCCAAACAAATTAATACGATTTATGAATTCAATTTGATTTTACTACTGCGGACGTCGGGTGTGTTCAAATGTATAATGAACTATCTTTTGAAAACTTGGTAGAGATATCATATATTGAACCAACGAATTAAGTGCCTATTATAAGAAATGAGGAAAATTGTGGTTGTATATTATATATTATTATAAAGCTTTATTGGCTAAAGCATCGGTTATTAACTTATTATGAGTTTTTATTCTAATCAATTTAAAACCAACTATAAAATCGGTTACCTATTTATTAGACATTTTATGTGGCCAAATTGAAAATAACAATAAATAACGACGTCATATAAAAATGATTTTAGCGTGATCTGGTTGCATGTTGAGTTGTGGTCACCGCTCTTAAAAATGTCTTGACCTCATATAGGCATATAGCTATATACTTTATATAGCTATATATAATTAGTATATACATTATTTAATGTCAAAAGACCAAAGTTATTTTGGTGAAAATAATTTGAATTCTACAATGAGAGCAATTTTTCAAAAGCCATTATGTGGGACGTGGGTCATTTACTCTAAAAACCTACCTAAAAGTACTATATAGATCGTTTATAAAATATTAAAAGCGACCTTTAATTTATTTTTTACTGCTGCTATATTATTATAACTTTATAAATATTTAACTACAATATATGGAGTTTTCAATGGCAACACAAATAAACAAAGATATTATGCTTTGATAAAGAAAAAAAAATATGCTTCTCTTTTCAAAAAAAAACTCTATTGCAAATAAACCGCTATAGGTAGTAGGTATCTACATTTTTATAAAACTACATAATTATTCATGTATAACAAAGTATATTCTAAAATTCTAAATATAATTTACAAATATCCAAAATCAGAAAAACTATAATATTTACTTGTATAATAATTATTGATTTAATATTTGATAAAATTAACTAGAACCCGCTCTGATATACAACATTAATTCCAGTGGCGTGCCTGGTAGGAGATTATAGTTATAACATCCCCCCCCATTAAAATTTCCTGGCACAAAGCGCTGATTAATTTAATAAATTAAAATATATAATTATAATATCATATTGATAATTTAAATACTCAATAATCTCGTTCATAATGTAATTCAATTACTATAAAAATATTTGCATTACTAGCACCTAATTTTAATTTAGTTAATGTGTAAGGTTTTCAATTATTTTCCGTCGTTTAAAAACCTGTACAGATTTATACGCTTTTACCGGATCTTGCACAATACTGATTACTTTAGTATATTCAATAAAAATCGATGGTTTAATTATAAAATAATTACTTTGCCAATAACTAGTATATAGTAAAAATGTCAATGAAATACAAGGATTTCAAGAAGTGTGAAAATTAATTAACATTTTTTATTGTTACTAAAAAACTACTGTCGTTTTTTAAAATTAAAATATTGACAACTTTACTGTTCGTAACCTATTCTCTCTACAAAATACAACTAATAAAACCTTGTTGATAATTGATGTCATTAAAATTTGTAATTCTTCCTAAATGTTCTTGTTACATTGATACTAAATGTATATTGTCTATAACATACTTAAATGTATAATTTATATTACTGACTTCCCCTCAGATATAACAAATTATACAATAGAGTATAGGCACCTAATAAAATGTGTGTATATACCATCAATCCTATATTTCATGTAAATATGATTAAATCTTCCTAGTCCTACTAAACCTGTTGTGTCAATAAACCCGTATTAGTACAACACGCATTGTATAGTACAATATATTATACATGATAGTTGGATAGGTAACTAATAATATCATATATTATTCCACGAGTGTATATGATTAGATATAATTTTGACATTTATAAATTCCTATATTATATTTTGTCAATTTTTTAATTTTTCAACTAAAAAATAGTATTAAAAAAAAAACTTTTGTCAATGTTATAAGAATTTGTTCTGTGTGAATGTCGATTTGAATAACTCATATCACATATTTAATTACACCACCATTAACAATCAAGTAGACATTTGATCACTCGACTCGTTTAGAGCACATTATTTAGTAACTGTTATGGTCATTTCGATATTTTTTCTTCATTATTTGTTGCAATTACGAACGAAGCCATGAGCCGTGTCAAGTATTCAACCGCAGTATTCTGTGCGACTATGCCCTAGTTATCGAAACCGTCGAGTGTCTGCGTGCTTTTCATTATTTTGTTTTTGCGTTTTTATACGTTTCTCGTATTAAAGGTGTCTTAGACAAACATGATCTGCGAGCTAGTGTGTAAACTACTTCTCATTGAACATTACTCGACGGTCTTTGAGTTCATCATTTATACATTATATATATCTATATCGTAATCAAAATTTAACTCGACAAGCCTTAAGGTGTATATGTTCGAGTTGCTTGCTTGTACCATTAAAACGCGCAAACTTTTATTATTTCCTTTGAACGGATTATACGTTATTATATTGTACATCGTATAATGTATAGTGTACAGTGCCTGCCTGTATGGCTGTATGCCTGTATGTATGTATATATATATTAAAGTTTATATAATATGCAATATTAATATATATAAAGGTGGTATAATGTCTTTTTTCAAACCACAATAGAGTATTCCGTCGTAATGATACAACTCCTTTTGTTTCGATTACGGGACGACGCCTCATCACCTTGTATACACCGTTACAGCTTATAGTAGGTGGGTATTATTTCCAGAAAAATCCATTATAGTTTGTAATGTGGTATCTTCCTATACTTTGTACGACGTTTATTATTCGTACAAGGTACAATTATTATTATTAATTTCGATGTATACTTCATATTTCATAATATTGTTATGTTTTTTATTGTACAGCATGATTCGCATATATTATTGCTAATGGTATCAATTCTATAATATTCGAATAGTATGAGGAATAAAACGATATTAGTACAATTGCTCAAGAAATACAGACAACTATTCTAATTAATATCTTTAAGATATATTAATATCCCAAATTTGACCACAGCTTACTTTTTTCTCATTCTTTTAAACTTTCGTTAAATGGCGCCTCCTTTCTGCACTCTCAATAATAACTCCACAAATTGTGATATCCTCCAACTACTTTTCGATCGGCGGTAATTGCCACCACAGCTGACCCACGTGTTCTTTCTTTTTAACTCTCCAGAAGTCTTCTTCAAAACTTAATACATTTTCTCTTCCCGGCAACAAAATATTTTTCTTCTTAATAATTCTTTCTTCAATCATACCAGTAGTGTTATTTAATTTATATGAATTTATATTTTTCTAATTAATGTAATAACAACCTCACCTATTTGTTATTTACAGAGACTAATTATAGTAATTACTATATAATTTTTAAAAGTCTAAATAACGATACCAATAAATAATAATAATACAAATCTAACTATAATTATAAATATTACCCCGAAACGTCGGATGGCACTGTACTATTGTATTATAATATATTATTCTCTTATTATTCTCATATTATTATACCTAGCATGCAGCTATATACATGCAAATATAGGCTATTATATATTTATATATATATAACCTAATGCTCGAATATCCGAATATATTATAACATATACATTATATGCGCAGATGACACAATATATATTTAATCGATTGTGTAAGACTGTAAGCAGACCCCTTTATCGTTTCTCATGTCGCGGCCTTAAAGTGCATATATATACGTTAAATACGTACATAATATTATTTATTATAGAATAGTCAAGGAATCAATAGGTACACTCGCATATAATGTAGGTATGTAAAAAACGATTAATCTAGGCACGTTTAATAGTCATAAATGTGCGTAGCCTTTTGCCCGGGTAGCAGTATACAATATATGTTTATGCGAAGTGTATACAACTGCAGCGCAGTATCATTAAAATACATTTAATACAATACGGTTATGTAACAAGAAACCCTCATAAAACTCATTTTACTATATATATTTTTTTTTTATTGAAACTTTGTTGTACAATTAATTTCGACAGTTATTTTATTATATATAAACATGTTTTTTTTTTTTATTAAAAATTAAAATCATTATTAAAGTTTATAATTTACAACCAGACATTAGGAAAAATAAGAGATCCAAATAACAAACCATTGGGTTTCAAACAGTTTTTAACTATATTAAATATCACGTTTATGTTTAAACTATTAATTAAAATAATAATGAATTTTGAAAACACTTTGAACAGTTCGTTAAGTATTAATGTATTATAGTAGGTATTAGGTTTGAACATTAAGTAAATATACAGCTTAATAAGTTACATGCGTTCAATGCAACTTACATTATACCTACCTATATGTACGGCGATGGTGAACAATTTGATCGGAGGGTAGAAGTTAAACGTTAGACGTAGAGTTATTTATAAGAAAATTGGGTGATGGGGTGTTGGGGAGTTATACAAGTAGTTAGTGACAAAGAAAGGAACCATTAAAAAGTTGGGTGATATGTATAATTATAATATTTTAATTTACTATAAAAATGAAAGAAAATTATTTTATAAAATATATAAACTAAATTATTACCCAATGGAGTGCACCTAATTTAATTTTGTTTTCAATAATTGTATTTGAATCATACGACAATTACTTTTTTTAATTACTTTCAAAAACACTATTAAGCATTAAAACGTATTCTTTTTGTTTTTATCGTTTCCAAAGAATAATAATTAATAATTGTGTACTATACCAATGACATGTATACATCTATATATCTTTGTATTTTCATTTCTGTCATGACTGTGTACAAGTCCATAAATTCTTGTAAAAATATTTCACTTTTATTTAGCAGATTTAAAACCCTATATTTTATAGTAACATTATATTCTTGTTTATTTATTTTTTATTCCACGTTTCCACGTTCAGAATGCTGTGGACGATTTATCGAACAAATATAATTTATCATTATTTTATTTTGATTTATTCAGGATTTACTCCTCTTTGTGTTTTGTATTTTAAGTATTTATCGTAAAATCAGTGAAATACTCACAATAAATATCAATCTTCAATGCTACATTATTACTACGTAGTGATTGCATTAAATTGATTATATAAGTACTTACCTAATTAATATGATCAATAATCAAATAACGATAAATTCGAACTAATTCGGTTCATACAAATTTAAAATAAATTCAAATTGCCTTTGTGTATTCCAGTTTCACATATTTATTATATTTACTACAATTATTATAATAAGTTCTATATGTTGTTTGGACGCATTTCAATAAATACTTTACCTAATACAGTAATACCTTTAGCCTGTAGGTAAAATAATATATTTAGGTATACAGTATACGTGTTTACTAAGTGAATTATAAGATCAATAATTGTAGTGCTCACTAGTGCCTACACAATCTAACCGCGTACTACATGCCTATAATTATACTTAATATTTATTCCATTTTATTTTTACAATGTTTTTGTGAGTGATAATTGTTGAATGCGGGGTAAATCGCGTATCGTGTCTAACCCTATAATCATACACATTTAATACTTTTGTAATTCCCTAGGTATTACACTGCTTAAACTTAACATGACCACGAGTCAACGGTTTGTTCTCTCTCAACCTGTCAAACGTTTGAAAACGCAAAATATGCTTTTATTTGTTTCTTCCGTACCTATATAAGTACATAAGCCACCTGTAGTAGGCGCTTACGCCGCCGCAACGGCTAAGACTGTTTGAAAATCCGTTCTGTATAATAACAATAATATGTGCGTAGGTAGGTATATATAAGCTTTAATATTTAAAATATGTAAACCACGCTAATTCGTTTCACTCAGAAATTGCTCACCCGTAGTCATACCTACCTTCGCTTTCAAACGCCCTGCGGAGGCAGATCGATGTTTATTGTTATTTATTCGCGTCACGAACGTAGTTACGTAAATAGACGATTTTGTTGGTGTAGATCGTGAATTTCAGATGGGCTGATGCGCTTTCGACGTATACCGTGGACCGTGATGTACCATGATATTGTGTTCGACAATAACGCGTTAGGTCGTCACCGTAATTGCTGCAATAATATAATCGTAGTAGGTAGGTATCTAATGTTACAATATTGAATTCAAATCGCGTACTCACGCATAATCGTGCGCTCAGACGAAAATCGAGCTCGTATAGTTATGGTTCAAACTGCAGCGTCGGGTGAAAAAGAGCACTGGAATTCGACTCGGGAAAAATTTGGTCTTTAATGAGTACCTATATAGGTAACGCATAATATTGACTTATTGACTATATTATTATATTACAATATATCCAGACTAGAGTGTAAGGTGCGCAAACCACCGCCGCCGTCGGCACGTTTATAAAAAATAAGGATATACTCTATGACTGGTGGGTAAGATGAACAATAATATATACTATAGGTCTTTTATAGTTTATTCTGTGAACATCTATTCCGAGAAAACCGTAGTATTTAGAAGATATAATTTACCGTTTTCGATTGCAGTTATAATTTGATTTACATTTGATATCGCCGTGACGATAATTATTATTGTTTAACTTTAATATACATAAGAACTACACCGCGTTTAAATATACTTTGGTCGTCTTATTTTTTGTCTCCGACGTCTAAGAAGGACTTAATAGGCGTGCGCAGGATTTTGTGTCTATATAGTGCAGCACACATTTTTAGCGCGTCCGATAGAACAATAAACAGCCTACTTATTACCATTTTCCGGGGCCAGACCACAATGTAAGGGGAACGGGGGGCAGTTGCCATTTTAAGAGCGACATTGTTGCCAAGTAGTTTAACTGTTGAAACCCGTATCATTAGGTACTCAGGTGGGGCAATTTTATTGTTGGATCTATGGGGGTAATGGTCCCATTCCGTCCCTTGGCTAATGCCCTGCTTATTACTTTAACTATAATAATTAATTATAACCCTCATTGCGAAATAAGTAAAAAAAATATAGGAACCTACTCATATGTCATTCGATATTTTGATTATAGAATTTAGTAAAATGTCATTTTGTATTAATATTTAACATACTACTAGGTATAGGTTATAAATCGATTAGGTATAATTATCATGCATCACTAGTAATGGCGGCTATGTCGCTCTGTGCTGATCGAATGGTTATCGCCTGTAAATATAATTATATGTGCAATATGTCATACCTATTACACGCGTGGTATAAGACATATCATAGACTTCCTGAATCGATAAATAATTGAATCATTTTTCATTTGATCAACATTAAATTCATATTTTTAATTAAATTTAAATTCAATGTATTTACTATTATTCACACTACGTAAGCTTTCTAAATAAACATTTATTGGACTACTAAATCCAAAATTAACTGTCAGGTACTCGGGTGTAGTGAAATAGTGCTTTTTATATTAAAAATAAATTGCAAGAGAGCACGGGTGATATAAATTAACTCGGCTGGAAATGAATTATAGGTGTAGGTATACTCCCAAAGTCTCGACACTATATTATTATAGTCTGTAAGTACCTACATTTCTTTTTATATTTTAATATATACCTATTGGATAATCTATACTCAAATTGTTATTAAAATTATTATATTTTATACCATCACGATACCTACGCAACACAATATAATATAATTATATGCGCCAAACGTGCTCGATTATATACACATCAGTTCCCAAATTCGTGATCGAGTACTCGTAGTCCACGTGCCTTTCATTTTTTCAATTATCCGTGAATAAAGTCAAATCAAATGATAGTTTTTTTTTATTTTCAATTGCGAATTCCCTAAAGAAATCTTTTGATCAAATTTTTGTTTTGAGATGAATTAGTTGTACCTGTTGGTATACCCTAATTGACGGACTGTGGCATTTTTCTGCAAAGGTCTGATTGGCTTATACAGTGTACAATGTAAATACGTCAATGCGCGTGGGGTTTACATTGTATTATTTAATATAGCTTTTTTTTAGTGAAAAACTAACGGTATGCAAAACGTTTCCCTAAATTTGTCATAATTTAGTTGTGTTTCCGTTGTACTTATTTTATAATCAACTACGCCATATTTAAGGAAGTGGCCCTCAACTGATGGTCATTTGACTCATCTCAAGTGGTTTACAATATTTTAATTTCAAAAATACATTAATTATGCTGTACTTAGGTAACTTTATATTTAACATAATAAGTAATTAGTATGGTAAAATTGTAAAAAGTGGTTACTTACCTACTTTCCTCTATTTTTAATTCAAACATAAAAGAAATTATAAGAATACAAAATTTAAATTTGAATTACCTTTTGTAACTAATTTGTCTAGTGTAAATATATTTAGTTTAAAATAGTTTTCCACAACATTTACGTCATTAGTTATTATACATTATTTTATTTCTAAAGTTATGTTGTTATTTTTCAACATATTAGTAAATTGGGGGTGTTTGGGAGAAAAATTAATAAACGGTTTGTGGTGGTAGAAAATCTTGCAAGAGTGATTCGTTTCTTGATTTAAGTTTTTCACCACTAATTTAAGAAGTATTCTGTGGAAAATATGCAAACATTACAAACCATACAAAGTACAGACTTATATTTTTGTAACTAGTACCAAAATTGTTGACTGTGAATTGTTACGCAGATGATTTTTTGAAAATGCTGGCGTATCCATCTAAACCAGAATTTGAATAAATAAATAAATAATTAAAGGCAAAAATGAGCTTGAGCAGTTGAGCATGCTTGACGAATAGCCTTGTACCTATCCATATTGAAATACGTATATTATAATAACCTGTGTGTGCGTTTTCTTTCAACAGGTGGATCATAAAAACCGATTCGGAGACTGGCTCGCAGGTATGTTTCGGCGGCTCAAACAGTTCGGTGGGTTCGGTGAGTGGCGGCAGCAATAACAACAACACGAACTGCAATAGGGACAGTGACGGTTGTGACGGTGGGACGGGCAGACCGATCGGGAAATCCGGAGGAGGGTCGTCTTCGTCCGAACTGCCGTCCATCGTCGAGCGGAACGCCAGGATCATCAAATGGCTGTGGAACTGTCGGAAGGCGAACCTACAGCAGACGTTGTTGCCGCCGACGCCATCCTCGACTTAAAACGAAAAAATAAACCCGACTCCCCCTCCCCCTATCACTACACCCCACCCACAGAGCGATCGGCTCGCGGTTTCGATTCTGGCATAACTTACTACCTACTTATACAGCAATAGGTTACCTATATAAGTTATAATCTCCACGACTCCAAAATATATAGCCGTAGTGTGACCGAGGTTTTCATAGTATAATATATATTTCGTAATACTATGTACCTACCTAATTTAAATTTTACAATAATATTAAATACGTGATATTAGAAGAAAAAAATTACTCTTACGGATTAACCGAGTACTTCCGTCTCATAACTTATTGACAATATATTTATTATATTATATTATAAAATATTAAACTATATAAATACATTTTGAATTAAATATTATATATTTTATTTATTTATTTTAGATATTTCGAATTTAAGTAACCATTTTAAAACATATTTATATATACATATATATATATTATAATATTATTATAGGTTTTAATTATTATTGTTATTACCTACTATTTATTATTGCTTAGTTATTTTGGCTGGCATCAATACTATAATGTATAGTTATTACTTATTAATTTGTAATTTAATGTAATTAATTTTTAGAATTAGAACCAAAATATTCTAGTCTCACAAGTTGAATTTTACTATATGTTATCATGTTATTATTGTGCGTGTTGGATATTACTGTGTGTTTTGATTTTCTTTTAAATAATTTGTATTATTTTATCGTTGCGCGTACACGCTATTTTAGATAGGTACTCAATACACGACATCATAATATAATCAGCGCTTGGATTGGATATGAAATTAGGAAGGGCCGGATGCAAAAAATTAAAAAAAAAAAATTGTACTTGTCTGTAGTTATTTCAAATGTCTCATCGATTTTGGATATTAATTAGAATTTAGAAGGGGTGTTCTAAAATATTTTTAGAAAGTTAGAGTTACCCCTTCCCCACTTTCCCAGCGACCCATCCAATTCAAGCGCCGCGTAATATAATAAATTATTGTTCGACTTTTACGTTATATATAAACAAATTATAATACAACTTGTGTTGTGCATTTTCCTTCGTGTAAACTATTTTATTCTTGTTAAAAAATGTATGCATGTACACTTAATATTCTGTATAATATAAATTATATTGGGTACGATAGCATCCGCGACTACTTACGTTGGACGTATTTTTTTTATGCCGTTTGTTTTCCTCAAACTTAACGTACGAGAATTCCATAATTCTTCGATACGCAACGATTATTAGGTGTGCGCCCGTGCCCCTAAATCGCATTTGAGTTTTTGTTCTGGGGGGGGGGGGGGGGTTATTTATTATTTGTTCTTCGTACACTCGTACACTCGTTTGATTTGTTTGTTCAAACGCTCAAGACCCGCAATAATCCTCATCGTGTGTGCTCAATGCTTATTATACAGGAATATAGTCCGCCACTCGTAGACTGCGGCAACCACGGTATATATATATATATATATAATAAAAATATCTACTTTATGTTGATATATATATATTTTTTATTTTATTCGATGATATAAGTACCTACTGGCTACTTCTTCTTTAAGGGCATGCCACATTTATCCCGTAATTTATTGCCTGGAACTAACTTTCGGAAACGGTACTCTCAGTAGCTTTACCAAACGTCCACAATATACAGAGAAGAACTTTATGTGGTGTATAGTGCCTACTATAATATGTTATATGGCGTTGTAAAATTATTTATTAAAAAAAAAAAAAAAACGTTTTTACGCAACAACTTTTGTGGCACCGATTATATCCGATCAACATTAAAAAACTTTGAATTGGTTTTTAAATATGTATTTAAAATTAAAATTAAAAATATATATTTAAATACTAGTTCAAAGTAACCGAACAGTGGTATCATGGTAGTATACCATTGCTGGTTGTAACGTATGATATAATATAGAATATTATAGTAGAAAAACGGTTTGGCAAAAAAATTAACCACTGAGCTATATACAGTCATAGTTAAAAATGCATAGGTATCCACGACAAGGAAGACAATATTTGCTGTGTCGTAGCGTTTTTATTTTTTCGATACCATTAATATAAACAATTTATTACTATTGTTTTAATATCTGTTATTTATTATGTTTGTATTGAACTTAAATGACTTGTTGAGTATTAATATTTAATAGTATAAAAAAATAAAAATGCAGCGACACAGAAAATATTGTAATCTATTCTACGTATATCATGCATAGTGTATAAATTCCGAATTCGATTTATTAAAATGTCAACTGTGCCTGGGTGGTATTGGTTCTCTTTTGCTTGTGAAACGGTTTTCACAAAATAATATATTCAATTGGCATAGGTATACTCTTAAAGTGGATTGATACACTTGTACACCCTGTGTCTGCACTACCAACTTGACCAAAATATTTCATAAATACTACAACGCATCTTTTTAGGTTATTAACTTTTAGGTAGTTATGCCATGCGTATGATGTACCCAGTTCGAACGTACCTATCCATGTCTCGGATTCCGATTTAGGACTCGACAAATCTTTGAATAATTAAAAAAGCAACACGCTAAGCGACGGGTGGCTGATTACACCTATAGGAAAATTAGAAGACGTACACCGATGTCGTTCGGGTTTTTGGTTTGTGAATTCCTGGTACTGAAAATCGAAATTGAAAAACTATAGAGGACGTACACCGATGCCGTTCGGGTATTTGGTTTGTGAATCCCCGGCACTGAAAATCGATTTGAACACCTGCACGTGTAAGTGCCCACATTGTCTATAACAGTATAATGTTAACGAACGAGTTTTTCATAGACACGTGCCATATATATTACGAAATTCGTTTTTATAATCGCATAGAATGATGATCGGGCCATTTCGAAGATAAAACACCACACGCCTATATACCTACGCGGCGAATACCAATACTCTTATAATATTGTGTAAAACGAAAGACAAGTGACATGTCTTCATTATTTATACGAAGCGTGACTGCGGTCGATACTTGTCAGGGCAGCTGCCAGCTGGGTACAGGGACACGCTGCTTCACCGTACCGTCGCGCCACCGCCAATAATTAGCATATTAAATTGCCTTGTTCGAGCGGAAAATTCTACAGCTAGTGCTCCCTCCCTCGTTAGGACCACACACTTATATATTATGATTGAATGTGCTTCATATGGTGTACAGACAGAGAACGTCGGTTTGGAAATAATGTCGTGAAAACTGAAAGCCGTCTGCCGCAGACTACCGACTACCCGCGATGTGTGTAAAAATTAATGAAAAAAGTTCTTGAATGGGTACGAGACGTCGGCGGCGAACGGCGGTTGACAATTTTACTGTTTTGTACCAGCTAGCAGTATACGGCATAATATAATAATATTAATCATCGAAACGGCGTAGTTTATGCGCAGTTTATGGTTATTCCAGCACAAATGGGTAATTAACTCGGCTTTGTTGTCGTTATAATACGCGTGGTATGGTGTAGACATGTATTTTGTGAACATAAAAAGAACATATTTCACTGGTCCGAGTTACAAGTTAATAATTATAATACTGAGTAGGTACCTATGTAATAATGATATTATATGTTTAATGAACCGACTTTATGTCCGAAGACTATGGACCACGGTGATGCGGTTTTCCGAGTTAAATGATGAATAGTACTTACCTATAATATAATTGTATATTATACTACATTATATGGGGCACCATCACAGTGACACATGATGTTGGAAAATCTTATACGATCCTCCTCCTAAATTTGTATAGTTTAATGATATGTTATGCTCTGTAATGCAATCATGCACATACATGTATGTTATTTTTGATGTCAACATTCCCTTTTCCCAGCAAATACTGCACCATAGTGCACCGCCACATTCAATAATCCAAACGGTGCGTTATTGCTTCCGCTTCTGACGCCACTCAATCACTTTGGAGTTGAATGCCCCAGTGCAAGTTCGTTAAAAACTAAGTTTAAATAAAACGAAAATTGACCATTGGCCAACGTCTCTACGCCAATGGATACGCAATTCACAAACGCCTTGGGCACGGATACGGATCCAACAAAAACATTTTTGCCAATGTAACGACCGTATACGACTACAGGACGTAGAAAACAATCCCTTTTTTAAATGAATGTTCACAATGATTGTACGCAGTACAGCGCAAGGGTCAACCGGTAATCTCATAATAATGTATAATAATTTCTAAAAAAAAAAAAAAATAGTCATTTAATAATTCACAATACTAATCGTGAATAAATACAATAGGTGTTGTAGCTTATATACTTAATATTAATGTAATGAGATGACCGGAGACCAGTGGTGTATTGGTACGGATACGCGGGTATACGCCGTATACCCGTCAGCAGATTTTCGATTTTCGGCGTATACCCAATGTAAAATATCATTTTACGGGTATACGCTCTTAAAATAACTCGAAAACCAATTATTCATAGGAAAAATTGTTATTTTAATATAATAATGAATTTTAAATTAAATTTATTAATAACATTTTGAAAAATAGATGTTATTAAAATATTATGTAATATTACCAATATGGAGTATGAATGCTCAGTCCATGGTTCTCAACCTGTATTATGTCATTTATAACGCGCGGCAAATGTGTTTCTTGCGATGTTATGTTTTTGTAACCACTGATGTTATTAAGTGTTTATCAGGCTATGGCCAATTAAATGGTTTATGGTGTTTATTTATAGATTTATTTATAAATTATTGTTACTGCAATAATGGGTATTTTCCTTCTTGAATCTTGCTATTCGAGTTTACGACTTATTGTACTTATCGTAGTATCGTTTGACAAAGAAGAATGAATACTAGTCGGTTCCATTGATGATCAGTGTTAATTTTAATATTATTATATTAGTAAAAATACTGAAAATTTAATAAAGAAATAAAATAAAAATAATATAATATAAGAGATTAAGTCACCTAATTATTGTAATGATTATTGACTACGAGCGAAGCGAGAAAATTTTTTTTTGGTAGATTATACATATTTTATTAGTGCGTATACCCATAAATATATTTACCAATACACCACTGCCGGAGACCAATATTGAATCGCTAATTATTTTATTTTTTACTTTATTAGTGTACACACATATCGCCACCACATTTTATCATGACGCCGTTTGTATCACAATAAACTAGTGTCTGTTATGGTACTTATAAGATAAAATATTATGATATTATTACTTGTACCAGTTATATTATGTTTGCAGGCTTTGCAGGTTGTACACGATAATTAATAACCTACTTGAAATATGATACTTAGTTATGCACACCACGCACGTGGGGGGATTTCGTAATTAATCCCAAGATGATGATGTGCCTACCTATAATGTTATATTATTGTATAGGATTATACTTACGTATATTATTATAATCGCCGTCGTTGTTTGCGTAAGTATTTTAAATAACACCATGTCGTTGTATACGACGCGTGTTCTTTTAATGATCGCAAATCGATAAAACGGAGTTCATTTCTAATACGACTTAATCGATATTATTAATTGTTATTATTTTTAATTTTATTCATTTTTTTTTACGATGATTTAAATGTCTTGATAATACGTAGTTTGCCATAAAATCAACTCTGTATTTATTTATGCCGACAACTATACCTAATTGGATATATTTTTTTTATGGATTCTGGTGGTGCTTATTTCCCTTAAATAATTATTATGGGAATAGTCAACAATCAATTATATTATGGTTCACTATTTTACTTATACTATACTCTCCAAATAAATTAAGTAAATTCATTAAAAGTTTTAACTAAAAATATGACATTGGAATAAAATTTAAATACTTTTTGTGCAAGTGTGCTATATATATACGCACACTGCGTTTTTTTTAGATATTATCTCCATGTAGGATGTCTATCCTAAAAATGAACGAAATCTTTTTTTTTTTGTCTTTTAACACTAATATTATTGTACAGGAACACTGCTTTGATGTTCAACTTCAGAAGTGGTTTATGGTAGCAAATTGGAACTGTTGATGGTACATTTGGGAAGTGAAAGACTATAAGGAAATTACAGAAAAACGAATCATACATAGAGGTATGGAGTACATTAGTACATTACTGATCGATTCAGGCATTGGCTCTGTTGGCGGATATTATATTCGTTATAAGTTATAACCGTCGATGGTTAGACATCCGATTGCATTGATTGCAGGTTCGTCGCAGACTCGCAGTTGTGATAAAAAAAAAATAAATACAAATCATACGACCACATAATTATCATTAGTAAGTTACTATGTATTTAATATATTATGTGACAGCGAACCGGTGACCAGATGCCCGAGGGTTTTTAATATGCGGCGGTATCAACGTAGTCTCCGTTGTCTGACACTCTGCCCAGTTCTCCCTCGTAATCCTCGTCCTGTTGCGATTCGTGTTGATATTGTTCCAGCTGAGCTCTGAGTTCGTCCCTGGTCCTCTGAAGCTCAGCCAGCTCAACGCCGGCGTTCTGGATCTGGGTTTTCAAGTCGATTATTTCCTCAATGTCCGGGTTGTCCACGTACATATTCCTCCTCACGTATCTGTAGTGAAAAATTCGTCCAAACGACAAAAAACCGCGTAGATTTAAACATTATCTTTTGAAAACTATGATTGATGACGTATTGTAGGTACGTATTCGTGTAATACACGTATATGAGGAGCTTATATTCAGAGTCTTATTTCCGGGTAGGGGGTTAAGGTTTTTATTTTTTATTGGAAAAATTTTACTGATAAGTTTAAAACATTAAAGCCGTGTCGTGTCTATTAAACCAGTTTGATATTATATTGGTGTGAAATTGAATAGCTATATAGTTCGCCACCGTATAAGACTATAAGACGTAAGATAGTAGAAATATTATATACAGTGAACGCCGCTTATAAGACTCACTTTGGGACCAGCACAATGTGAGTCTTATAACCGAATGAATCTTATAAGTGAAGTGGAAAAAAAAACATGTAATTACATATTTATGAATTTTATTTTACTACATATTTTGCTTTAATTTTAATACTTTAATACATATTACATATTACATACTTATTATTGAATAAATTAAAAAAATTCTGATAAAAAAATTTAAATTATAATACACATAGAAATGATTACATACATTAATAAAAAAATATAAAAGATGTATGTATAATGTACCTATTAATTATTTATGAAAAAAAATTGTAATTTTGGTTTGTTTTGAGTTATGAACTATTATACAGGAAATATATTGGAAAATGTGAAATTCGTTATACGTACATACACACATGATAAAGCCAAAAAAAACCAATTTATTTCTAAATTTTAACCAAAAATGTTTATTTTTTACAATTTTTTTCACGAAATTTGAATTGAGTCTTATAACCGAATTTTTTATAATGTATTTGGATACGTCCGGACTGTTTCAGACGATTTAGAGTCTAATAACTAATAAGCGACTGAACCTTATATCCTTGAGTCTTATAAGCGGCGTCCACTGTACCTATATATTATATTATGTGGCCTATATATATGAATACTTAAGGAGACAGTTTTTGGTAAATTTTTTTTAAGAAAAAATGTTAACAAATAATGTACTAATAAAAAAAATATTGCAATATCAACGCATACAAATTAACTATATTTCTATGAATTGCCCTCCTGTCTAAAGTTAATTTCAGAGTTCCTACTTTTTGTTCCAGATACTCTTTTCTTTTCCACATTCTTTTTAGCAGCTGTAATTATTTAACTAATCACCATAATGTCCGTATGATGAAACTCACCAATGAGGACCCACAATTTCTTAGTTATTAGTGTAATATTATTGTCTGTTCATCCTTAAATTTTCTTGTTAAATATTATTTAATGCAATATATACAATGTAAATATATAATTGGGCTTATATCCTGTATTCAATATAAATAAATAAATAAAGTTCCCGGACATTTGTGGAAAGGGAATGTAGCCCATACAACCGCAACCATAGATACGCCCCTGAAGCATGTACATATTGTATATTATAAAACAAAATGTGTACCTATTCTGTACACTTTTTCACAACGTTAGTCTAATTTATAGCTGAAGTTGTACATCCTTTGAAAAAATCAAACCCATTATTTAGGGTTGTAAAAGTATAAAAAAAAAAACGTTAAAACTATACAACGAATAGATATACATACAATAATGATACAATACAGATGAGAAAAGACAAATATTCAATTGTGTGCCCTTTATGTGTGTAGGTGCCTACTTATCTTGAATTATAGCGAGGGTGTCCGATCAACCGTGGTGTACAGTGTACATAGCATATTTGTAAGTATTATTTAGAATTGTAAAATCGTATATTATGAAATTGCAAATTGCAAAAATTGAGTGTAAAAATACTGGTGTTTAGACTTTTTGGAAATAGTAACTTTTCGAATTAATGAGAGGGGGGAGAACATTTTTACAGCCACACCCTAGCCTCTTCCACGGATTTTCGAATACATTCGGACCTATATTTGTACACATTTTAGATTCAGTCATAGAAATTCATACTAATTGAGTAGGTACTATATATTTACAAAAATATAATATCTATAAGTATAAAATAGGTACTGACAATGATGCATAATAACTTATTTTTAAATTTGTTTTTTTTTAAAACTATTTTAGCTTCTGAGTGGAGCGATGTGAATGTATCGGTTTTTTACAATGATGTGTGATTTTTCTTTTTTTTATTACAGCGACCTACGTGTCCTACTCATTGCCTAGGTACACAAGGCACCTACTAGATATACAGTAGAGTGACTTTCCGGTTTATTTTTGTGTGATACATTCACACGGATGCAGTTTTAAAGTTTAGATATTTTTTTATTTTTCACTTGTTTTTACCAAGAATTCGAGTTTATTTTAATTTGCGAATTTGCGATTATTAATATACAACACACTTCACACCAAAGTATAAACGTTTTGACTAAAAAATACGCTGTTAGTACATAAATACATACTATTATACATTCATAATATGCAGTAACTATATAATAATACATCATGATATGCCTATAATTACATACTTTAATGTGTAGTATAATAAACTGAAATAAAATTATAAAATAGTATTTAAATCTCTTATTTTAAATACAAAAAGCGTTAGAGAAAAAAGTCTTCATTGAAAATATGAAATAACAAAATATGGAATTCTACACTACTGCGTAGGTATAGAGCATTTACCAATTAAAAAAATCTCAAGTGCTTGTGAGCAGTTGAAAGTTTGTATAATCGCTGTTTACAATTATATGCGAGAACAATAATTTGGATTTATATACTTCGTATAGTATTACAAAGCAGAAACTGCAATATTACGTGTACTTGAAAACTCGTGCTGAAAATGCTATAAAAAGTTTCATTCTATCGCAATTGAATAGTTATAAATCCGTTCGACAAAAACTTACCTTTTAGAGAAATTTATGTTTTCTTCTATAATTATTTAAATTTTTGTATACCATTCTAGT
This sequence comes from Myzus persicae, assembly GCF_001856785.1. Lineage (NCBI taxonomy): Eukaryota > Metazoa > Arthropoda > Insecta > Hemiptera > Aphididae > Myzus > Myzus persicae. Next base: position 472,232 of record NW_019101036.1, read on the forward strand.
AAATTTTTTTACATTATTCTATACTATTATCAACAAAATATCTATTATACTTAATCAATAACAAATAGCTAGGTAACTATTAAATTCCCATTTTGACATTAATATATAGATTTTTTTTGTTACCAATAATTCAGTAAAACCATTACTAATAAGTAATAACACACAATAAAACTGCTAATACTTCATGAATTCGGGTTGTGAATCATAACAATGGATATCTTTTTTTTTTTAATATTCTTATCTCTGTTAAATGACAATACCTATATTGTAATTGTAGCCGACTAATTCGATTGTCGAATTGTTTCATTATGACGGCCATTGACCGAAGTTTAAAATGTTATAATAAAGCAGAGATGTTATTTTATTTTAATCGAAACACAAATGTACGCTTTTTTTTACTTACTCGACGGGATCTATGGGTGGTTCTTGTTCGCTATGCAACATGATTAGTACGTCGGTCAGTTTATCCAAAATACCATGTTGGTCCAAATAGTTGAGGAATTCGTCCTTATCTTGTTCGCTGATCTAAAACCATTAACATTAATAAAACATAGGTGTGTGAGCATTACGAGTACGCCTGTTCATAAGACAAGGATAAAAAATATCGGTAAAATAGAAATGTCATCTATAACTGCAATGGCTATTGTTGTGCACACTCACCGGAAATGAATTCATTTCACAAAAATACCATAAGCAGGAGTCTGAAAATTATAACTTCCAAGCAGAGTACGCACACCAAGGGTCCGACGAAATATCTGAATATTAATCAGGTAGGTAGATGGTAGGAACGGAAATCAAAATAGTAAATACTATAGAAATAATTTTAAAAACGTAGACTATTGCGGCCAGTACCTGCAATACCTATTGTTGGTATATTTGTAAATAGGCAACGAGATGTTTTAAATTTGTTTTGTTATAAATGATCATACAGGGTGGGAAAATAATATCTGTGTTTATAATAAAGGAATTGTTATTACTTATATGCTGAGATTCCTAGACTGTGAATGTGCTCGAGACACAGACGTGATTGATAGGTTGCATGAAAATTTGAAAAATAGATTTTTTTCGGTAGGTAGTAAAAAGTCTCAACTGCAATAAATTGTTGTCAAATCTTATACGTCTCAAGCTAACCAACGTCGGTGTGATGATATCAACGCACGGTGATCATAAAAATTAGAAAACAAGTACCTCCGCCCTTCATATTAAATTAATAAATATAATGAAGAACCGTAAAACTTCTTTCAAATTTAATAAATTATACTATTTACAATAAATTGTATTATTAAAAAGTTGGGTATAAATATAGTTAATAATAACACAACTGTAAAAAATGTATTTCTGGTATAAATATAATATATTAAAATTAAATATTCTTTATGTTAAACTTTTTTTTTAAATTCTGATAAAAATAACTTAAGAAAAGTCTTGTATTTAATTTTCAAGTTATAGGTATTAAAATTAAAAAAAAACTGAAACCGGAAAATGAGGACCCCACGGCGTTATAGTTAGGCTATTTCACTACATCACTGAGTTCGGTTTTTCGGTTTATCGCGGGTAAGTACTAAAATACCTCCAAGTCCACTTCTATTTTCGTAACGATTTCCCTTTTACCAAAAATCATAAAATCGTGTATCGTACATTTATTACAATATTTCTGGTGCCACTGATATAAGGAAATATCAAATAAAATATCCACCAAAAATTGGATCACTTTCAGGCATTGTCGTTTTAAAGCATTTGATGATAGTGCCTACATTCCAACAAAATTATAACTAACAGTTATACTATATAACTGTTTAACATCCAAGTCTTTTTTGGCCACCCTTCCATCAATAAAGTCTCCGTAGTAGCAGCGACAATGACGTACCTCTGAATTGAAGTTTTTACGCAATAGGGAGTTATATTCAGTCCGAACAACAATAAAGTAATAAACACCTCGTCACTTAAACTTTAAACGTCATTTGAATAGTACGCATTTTCAACCATCTATATATTTCTGAAAATTATGATATATCATGGCCACAATTTGCTGCAAGTTTCAGATATTTTATATCACTAGACTTTAATTAAAAGTTAGTTATACATTTAATACAATTTCATAAAGACTTAATAATTTTATTGAGTGATTTTTTGATTTCACTATTAGTTGCGTTCCGCGGTACAAATTTCTTGCGAATTGAATGCTAGAGATATTTTGGGATTCGTACTAATTTTGGCCCAGATCATTTTACTATTTTAGGGCACATACAAATTGTGGCCCTGGTATGCAAATTAATTAATAATTAAAAATATAAAATTATATACTATTATCATAATTCTTTTAAAATGTTTGTCATAATTTTTTATTGATTATCACAACATGACATAGCTGTAGCTACCTATTAAGGCACTAGTAAAAGCTTACTTGAAATTTTTTTTTATAAATTCTAACTCGGTAATTTGGTTTTATTTTAACTGTGGCAATTGTGTCATATAGTATTTGTAATGAATTTTTGTTCGTTTATTTGTCCACTATATATTTTGTTTTGCGACCATTTAAGTGAGAAGGTACTAAGTTTTATAAAGGTATCTTATAATTGTACTTATATTTTTCAAAACATCGACGAACTTAAAATAATTTGGATGTGATCTGTAGAACATATCGTTGGACTTTGAATGAAAAGCGTCACAACTATCATATAAGTTCTCATAATATAGTCGTTATGATTAAATGGGTAGCCATAATAGTGTTTTAATTTATAGGTTTGTATATAATATAATGGTAGCCTTGATAATTTGTTAAAACATTTAATATTAACTGGACAGCCTGGAAACATTTTTTACTGTCTTTATTTTGGTGCCTTGTAATTTGCTATACAAACAATTATTAAATTATGTTGTATTGTAGGTACAAGAGAATAGATTTTTTTCGTTAGGAAGGATTTAAATTTTGCTTTTACGAATGATAATGGATGTGATTGATGTACAACTGGCGTTGTGTCCAACTTTATAATTGACTGATAATGTGAGTTCTGCACCGTTGCACAGTTGATATGGAGATATACCTATGTTTAAATAGAAAACATTCTATAATTTTATATTATGCCTGTGGATTTTTTAAAAATGAAATTACCCGGGAAACGACAGCAACAGAGTGGCCAACTGAGCAACGGATTTTCATGTCACGCTTGCAACACTGGACAGCTTATCATAACATGTGTTAATTTAATTTTCAAGCCCTTGACGATTATAGTCGAAATAATTTTCCGAAATCGTTTTTACCTTTTAACCTCTTGTACTGTGTCGCTGCTGTAGCTGTTCGTTAATAACGTAATAACGTTCGACCAAGGTGAGTGGAATTAATGATTTTTTCAATTAAAATCGAAACCTGACGTAAAAACTAAACTACCTTTACATTTCGATATTAACATGACGTTGTTTCAGATGTATTCCCGTGCGATAGTCCGTTCGTTCTTGGCGCGCCCGTCCGCGTACAACAAACTGGCGGCCAACAGCTCTACGGCGGCCGTCTTCCAGGCTGAGCCAAAGCCACCCGTACAGGGTGTGATGCAGGTGCGCGAGGACAAGATCGTCGGCCGCGACATTGTCGGCTACGGTCTGAACGGCGAACCCCAATACTTCGACTCCATCACCTTTCCGTTCCCCAGCGTTAGGTTTATGAAGAATACCCCCGAAATAGTGGTACGATATCCATATACTTGATATATAATGTGACTATGGGGTTTCTCTGTCGTGTAATAATAATAAGCATTGGTATGACTACAATCTGATCTACTATTGCTGCACTTACTCCTAAATTATAACAATAGTTTTTTCCATAAACATTGAACATTCAATTTAATAGTTGCATTAATTTCTGTTGAATGCTAAGTGAGTACACCGTGTTGGGCACTGGTCGTCTGGGCAAATCCTAATCCTGTTTTACTTGCAAATAGAGAAACTAGAAGTGTGAGTTTTGTATGTGCCATTTAAACTTTAAGTGAATATTATTGACTGTTTGGTTGATGTTATAAAATATACCTTACCAATCCAAAGTCCATTATTGTTTTATGTTTTTGGGTGGTTAATATGTACCTAGCTACATTGCTGTATAATAATATTTAATTGTGGTTTACTTAACATATATTCTAATATTAAAGACATTTTAATTATTTGAATTCAATTTAATAATGGATATACAATTTTTTAATATTGGAGAGCGTTGCGTCATTGTCAACGACTAAGTTTCCCAAATAAAATTAACTTTTTAAAAGTATTCTAATACTGATCGTCCCAAGTTGGTTCAAATGGAAAGGAAATTATTGTTTCTAAACGTTATCCAACCATCTGTACAAATTCAATATTTTTAAAATGGTACAAATTTAAAAACATTTGCCTAAACAGACTATGCCCAATGTGCTGTGTTCATTACTTTTAAACAAAAATTATTGCTATAGATTTTAATAACTATCTAACTGGTATAAAATGTTAAGAGTGAAAAACCAATATTTTATTTATTAAATACTCATGTGTCATGTCTAGAACACTAATGAAATATAGTTATCAGTAGGTTTATATATTGTACCAATGCTTAATTATTATAATTGATTAACAAGTAATGAATGGTATAATATAATATTATATTTTCTTTCTAACACTAGGCTCTGCGCGAAAAGGAAAAGGGAGACTGGAAAAAACTGAGTATAGAAGAGAAAAAAAAATTGTACAGAGCAAGTTTTTGCCAGACATTAGTTGAAGTAGATGCACCAACTGGTGAATGGAAAGCCATATTTGGATGGGTCATGGTCTGGGTTTCTGTTGCTGTTTTTTCTTTTGTCGGAGTTCGTAAATTCCGTAAGTATTGTTATAGTTCCTAATTTTTTATAGTTAAAACCACTAATGGTTATTACTATATTATAATATTTGCATATTGTTAATCATTTTTAGTGACAAGCACTGCTGATGACCCAACTTTATCTCTTGAATATCGTCAAGCCCAATTGAAACGTATGATTGATTTACGTGTTGATCCAATTGATGGGTTGTCCTCAAACTGGGACTACGAAAAGAACACGTGGAAGAGTTAATTTACGTGACTTTTTGTATTATATTTTTTTTTTATTTATAGGTATATAAATTCAAAATAGTCAACTGAGAAGAATAAAATAAACAGACTATGTTAATGTAAAACAATGTGTGTAGTTAATTTGTTGAAAATACAAATACATAAATAATATCAGTGTTTTTCTTACATTGTTATTATTTTAGCAACTTAAAATAATTGGAAACATCAATGTTAATGTTTTATGTTTTATTATTCATTTTATACAGAACTAATTAAATTAAATCAAGTGAAATATTTTTATTACTCATTCAGTCTAAAAGTTAGTTTCAACATTAACATTTTTTATCCTAATATTTTGTGAATCAAAAGCATGTTGATTTGGCATTTCAAGATAACGGGAATTTAACTTCAAGAATAAATGATATCCTAAATTCACGTTGTAAAATTGTCATCTTACATCAGTTACTAATTTTAACATTTTATTCAAAATATTAATTAAGTTTACCAATGATTTCCTCTGAGCATTTGTACTCAGAAAGAACAAATGATTCAAAGATTAAAAACGACACTACATAATAAAGAACAACAATGCAGATTGGATATGACTGCTCTAATACCAAAAGTTGTAATAATTGTCTGTACTTACACCACATTTGTAATTATATTTTAAAGTTGATTAAAAATCAAAGTTCAATGCGATCTGATTAAAGTTTTTCTTTCAAATTTAAAAAGAAAATGATCAAATTTTGACAATTCTGTTGGACGTAATAGTTTTTCTTGTTAAATAAATGTTTGATTGTTGAAATAGTTTGACTTAATTTGTCCGTGCAGCTTATTATATTGTTGTTACCCTGTGTAACTAGAAAATTTCCAATTTTTTCCCCCTTAATGAATAGCTGGCTCAGACAATTTCGGTTGAGTTCTTAAAAGTCAATAGGGATATATTCCAAAGTTTATTTAACCGTTAATCATCAACGATCATGACTGTTTATCACAATAAAGTAAACATTTTAAGCCGCCTTAGATTGATTTTTAGGCAATGTCAAAACAGTAGCAAATTTGAGAAAAATATAGCTAGAAAAAACTAAAAGTATCTGCTAATAATAATATTCCCTAGTGTTGATTTACTGTGTAAGAAAGACAAACTTTTAACGTGGCAGTCTGAACATTTTTTGGTGAATGCAGTTGAATATTGGTGTAATATATTATGATATAAGCGAGGGAAAAAATAACACAGAATAATAAAAACCACAACAAATATAAATATATTTTTAAATGAAACATCACCTTGGTAACAACACCAATGGCTTATTATAATAAATTAATATACGCCAACAACTTGGCCTAATACATATTGATTAATAAGTATATAACAACAATAAAATGTAATCAACTTTATTTTAAGTAGACTTAACCTTAAAACAATTCTGTCAATATGTCAATAAAATAAACAATTTGTTAAAACGCAAATAATTCCGGGAACAGTGTCTCATAGATGGGTATGGGCTGGTTAGTGGTTTCAACGGCTGATAGCTTGTTCGACATATCCACTTTGTTGAACACATCAGTTATTTTTGAATGCAACGATTCTTCATCCTGAACAAACAAAGTAAACATCATAAGTATTATTTACGCACGAGCGCCACGAGCTTAAAAAGTAAGATTTGTATGGAGACAAACTGTATTATAATATTACCTTTGATGCAGTGGAAATCGCCACTAAATCTTGGAACGATGTGTTTCTGAACATATCGCACAGTTGAGTCTGTCGAGTATTTTGTTCGACTCTGACCACGGGGTTGTCCAACAGTGAACGTTTCATGGCTTCAAATGACAGGTCTTCATTTGGAGAAAAACGCTGTAGAAAAAAATATTTAATTTTAAAATACATACATCATAAATAAAATTATTATAAACTAAATATAATTATAATATCATTATTCTTAATAATTAATACTTACTCTTTGCATTGCTGGAGTGGAGTTGACGCTATCTAAATCTAAATTGCTCAGATCAGTGAAACTTCCTTTCATTGACATGTTGGTGTTTTCAACCCAGCTACGCCTATGCGCCAATACTGGACCGGTCTCAGCTAAACAAAAAAGTAAAAATTATTATTAAAAATAATAAAAGTAGAAAAAATTTTACTAAGTAAATGGATGGATGAAATAGTATTTGAAAATAAAAATTGTCCAAGTTAAGAAATGTATTTTATGCTAAACAAAAATATGCACTCGTAATATTTCATGTTTTCAAAAAAATTAAATTTGAAAAGTATTTGAACTCCAAAACACAATAATTAATAGTAACTTCTCAACTCTACGGCATACTGTATAGGCAGAAATCTATTGAAATGTTTAACATCATCGTGGGCGGCGGGAGGGAACTTCACACACAGCTAAAAAAGCTGCATAATTTTGGGAGGACTAATGGGATATTTGGGGGAGGGGAAGCCATTTTGGCCCCCTGTGATTTGGGCCTTTCGCGTAATAATATACACTGTATTATATTCAATTAAAACAAACTTGTAATTTCAATTCCTGAAGCTTTTAGAGCTTCGGTTAATTCTGGTTCTTCAATTAAAACGCCAGCTGGCAATAGACTGGCAGACTTAACCTCGTTATGAACACTTAATTCTGGTAGCAAATGAGTAGCGTTTAATAATTTTCTTTGTTCGATTACCTGAAAAAAAAACATTTTTGTTAGTGTTCTGTATAATACATTGTTGTTTTATGATTTTTAAATTTTACTTTTTCCACATAATCCTTGAGTGGATGTAAATCTGTCACAACGGCTACTAATAGAATAATACTAATAACCAAACCATGCAAATGGAATTTCTGTTGCGTTGAAAGTACAGCGTTAGTAATGGCTAGCTCCTGTATACTTAAAATCAGTCTGATAAAGTCCAAAACAGTTTCCTCAGACAATAATTCAATACATATTAAAGCCAATGTTGTGTAAACAGCCTCAACATTTTCAACGGTATTGTTAGTCATTTCTAAGCTTTCATATATAGACACATAAATATCTTGAGCGTGTTTTCGGATAAATATTGTATCACTGCGAGAGCATTTCTCTAGATTTATTTCAGATTTGGTGATATTTACCCTATAAAATATAAAACCATTTTTATAATAATTATTATTACGGTAGATGAATATTTTAAAATATTTTCAATTGAAAACATACGTAGCTTTGGAGAGTTTAGGCGCATTATTATGCCTGTCTAAAAGTGTGTGTAATATGCGTAAGACAATAAAACGAATTTCGTCCTCAGAAGCAGTTAATGTTTTCAACAATAGATCCAAAAACGATTGAGGAAAAGTAGCGTTCATTTGTACTGAGCTATACTTGGTGCTCACCTATAAAATAATACAATTAGTTTAGTAATATTGAAGGTACATTTTAAAATAACATAAACAGCATATTAAAAGAATAAATACCATTAAAAGAGATTTTAAACACATTCTTTGTACATGAAGATCATTAGGATTATTGGAAGATTTGAACTGTGGTACTTTGGACATAATAAACATCATGATTTCAATTTTTTGATAGTCAGGCAAATGGGCAGCAAATTCTCCAAGAGCATGTATAAGTGCTTCTCTGTATTCATTTTCGCCGTCAGATTCGGAAAGGCCAATGTTTGATGGAGGACGTCTAGTGACTGATGTACGAAGATTTGTTAGCAGGGAATTTATTATTTCTAATACCGTTGGTCCCACGCTTTCGTTAGCCGCAATAGCAATAATCTTTGATAACACGTCTGCAATACTGGTACGGATTTTGGGAGATGCGTTGGTGTTTTCATCCAAATGTGTCATCAATGTCTCCACAACAGCATATGAATATTGAGATTGAATGGAAAACATTAAGATACGGAAGCACTGTGTAGCAAATACGTTTGGCACCCACATATGATGAGCGTCTAGATGTCTACATTTTCAAATAAATAAAAAAATTAAATCATAAATATGTCTTAAACTATAAGTCTGTCTATTACTTTAACACAGGGCGAATGACACTTTTAACATGGCCAAATGATGCACGTCCAATTAATTCTCTTAAACAAGATTCTGCTAATGAAAATGAATCAGTTTTATCATGGACCTCTTCTGAAATTCCACTTTCGACAACTATATCAGTTTTTGATCTAGAAATAATAAAGCAACCAAAAATATTAAGAGAATTTTTATATACAGTAAGTTTACATTATAAATATAATTTAATGGTTTGATATTAACTCTTAAGTAGTTATATCTAGTTGTATGTGGCCTACCGTGGCAAGATTTATAATATGAGTGTTGATTATATTTTACTTCATTTTGTGAAATACTAGTAACATTCGTATAATATTATTAATATAATACATTTTATTTTATTATAACATTACTAATGGAATCATTATTGTCTGTAATTTATCGTAAAGACTGAAAAAAAATATAATAAGATACTGCATAGTCTATATTATTCAGACCATATACAACAAAATAGCTTAGAATACACAAATAAGTACTATAAAGTTACTTGAGAACTCATATACTTACTTCATTGTATGCATATTAAATAATAAAGATGGAACAATTTTGTCCATGTGAACAGGTTCCCAGATGTTTTCAACTAAGTCATCAGAGACTGTTTTCCTGATAACACCCTTAATAAGAATAAAAAGTTCATTACATCAAGTATAAACATAAAACAATTCAATTCAATTTTTACTTGAATGCCTTTAATGCCTGCCATTCGAATCATTTCCATAGTGACCAAATTTGGATTGTTGTTATGACACATGGAAGAAAATTTGGAAACGAAAAAATCATATCTCCTATGATATGATGGAGTATCCTCTTCAATATTAGAAAATCGTACAAACTATAAATAAAATAACAGTTGTTAATAAGTATTAATTTGATTTAACTACACAAATTGAATAAATGTTGGTACCGATTGTGTGGCTAGTATTTGTAAACTGGGTTCCGATGATTCAAGTAGCTTTTGTACAATGCGTAAGTAGCTTTCAACAAACAAATTTAGAGTTTGAGCATGACATGCTACAAGGAGCTGGTCCATAGCTTCCATAGCAATCATTACAAACCTGCAATTCAAAATATTAAACCATTAGCTTGATTTTTTTAACTTTAATAAATCTTACTCATTTCTCTTGCGAGAGATGTCTCTACTAGCTTTCTGAAATAGATATTCGCCAATACGATCTAATTTTTCTGGTGACGATAAAGCATAGAATGTCAACTTTTCCATATTATTCTTCACCAAGCCATCCTAGTTTAAAACATTATTACATAAATTATCAAATGAGCATCTTATATTAAGATATATTAGATGAATATTAAGTTATATACCTGAGGTACAGACGGGAAAATGTTATCAACAAGCCGTTTATAGCGAGGGCGCATACGAGATAAGCAACCTAGTAAAATAAAACATAAAACCATATATTATATTCATCAATAATAATAAATCAAATTCAATTAATTTGTTTTAGGATGTGGTTCTAAAATTGAAATAATTTGTTAGTAGAAAACGAATTCTGTGTTAGAAAATGTATGTTGGTTAGTGACCTTGGCAACACCCTTTAACCAGCCCAAGATTTTCATTACTGTGGCTTGTTACACAAAAAATTTGGATATGATTTTAATAAACTATTCTATTAAACTCACCAACACACATTGCTATTTGAGTAAAAAATTCAAATTTAGAATCAAAATGCTTTGACAAATTGAAAGGGGCTAGCGAAAGTAGAAGACTCGTAATGTTATGAGTTTACGTTGATTATATCATCAAAAATTAACTCGCCGACATGTTATGAGAAATTCTTTTAAATCATAATAATTATAATATTAACAATTTAAGAAACATTTATACGACAGTCATTAAAGCGAACCCAGACACAAGAAAGATGAATTAATTCAAGAGCCAATACTCGCTACTCAATACAAATAAGAATTTAGAAAGAACTGAAAGAAGGCGAAAATTATTAATTAAATCTATATTTTATCCTGTTGGATGTTTCTGACAAGCATTTATTAAGTGATAACGGAACTATAGTGATAAGGAGGTAAATTGATAACATTGATCATGTTTGTTCCATGAAGTAAAAGTTGCTCAAGAAAAAATTACAAGTAAGCGGGTAATTATCAATGCTTTTATTTTTTTGTGGGGGGGGGGGAAGGGTTGCAAATGGCGTACTTGCCTCTTCTATTTTTTCAATGCTTCCGGGGCTTATATTTTGGAATTTTTAAAATGTCCAATTCAAATGCGTCTCACCATAGAAGAAGAACAATTTGATCAAATATTTGAAGGTATGTATAGAATGTTATGTTTATATGATATCTAATACTACCAATTGGTAATTTAATATTTTGTCTAATTGTCTTGCTTTACCTACACTAAATTGTTCTATAGCTTTAGATTTTGTACTGGGCAATCGTTTTAAAATGATGTTTTTTTTTTAAATTTAAAACTTTTTGTCTATCATCGCCTTTAGGGCAGTACCTACCTAAAGTGTAAAAAATGCTTCAATCGTTGTCTTCGAGGGTCGTTTCTAGTAGAAAAAGGATCTAGATCTAGTTGATCTTATAATGGTCAAAAGTAAAATATTCTTTTGTACCTTTAATCGGGAATAAATAACAGAATAACGAATACATTCAATTTACAAATACAAAACCAAAATTGGTTTTGTTATTTTGTTGTAATTTAATTTTAAACGAAAAGTAGGAAAGGTAGATAGGTACCTAACCGTCGTATCCGTTGATAATCCGTGAAATTTTCATTAAACATTTATGTTTACGTTTTCTGAACTAAATATGGTATAATTTCCAAAACATTTTGGTTCTTTTTGGAATATTTACCTGTATAGACATTTTAATTTTCAACTTTAAAATTTGTTTTCTATATTTGTTGATACAAATATAGATTATAGATATCTGCCAAGGAAAAATGTTAGGTTTCCTAAATAATAATAATAACCATAATAATATTTTTTTTTTAAAGTTTAGGATGAATCTAGATAAATTTTTTATGAGTCCTCTACGTTCAAATTTTGATAAAACTCGCAAAATCAAGACGATTTGCACATTGTTTTTATTGAAAATCGAATACACTTATTTTAAAGTTGTTTGTTCATTTTGTTAGGAGTTATTTTCCCATTAAATCTATAGAATCTATTTTTAATTTTAAAAATATCTAAAAAATATTAATATAGGTACTGCGCGAATACAGACATATAGTAGGCATCAAGGTATTAAAAACTATAGTTGGTATTTATTTATAAATAAAACACTTGTCTCTTTTTGAGATACCACGCTCCGTCGTCCAGAAAAACTAGATTTTAGTTGACAACTGATGACGGACAATATTGTTAGGGATAATCATGAGACGTATTTATGTCTATTATTGATATTAGGCAGTGACATATTGTAATTATATTATTATGATAACTCTGAGCTACTTATAATCTTGAGATCGACTTCCTAAAATGGCATGTAGGTACATGCACATAAATGCATAATAGTAAATTGTATATTAATATTTTTCTTCCACTATATTTGTCCAAATTGCATAAAAATGTGTTTAAATCTCAACTCTCAAGCCTTAAGATCACACACGTGATCAACAGATATTAGAATAATTAATTGTTAATAAGATCGACCAATATTCCTCTAAAGATCGGCCAGTCGATTTTATCATTATACATGTTTTTTTAAGTGATTAAAATATAATATATAAATATATAATATAACCAAGTCATTACACAGGTATTTAATTGTTTAGTTATAAGAAATCCTCAATTCAAGTAGTAATCTTCACCCTACAGCAGGCCAAAAAACTCTTGGTTTTATCTTTAAACTGGCAAAAGGTTTTCGTTCTAGCATGTCCATTAAATTGTTATTTTGTACTCTTGTCAGATCTATAATTGAATATGTGGCTGTTCTGCGGGATGGATTCCCATTCTGCTGGTAGTTCATACGTGAGCAATTCTCATCATGCTCGAGCCTCACGATTACACCCCTGTTGCTAGTTGCAACTTTCCTGGGCCTTTCATCTTTGGCCAGACGAAGGCATGCTGCGGATATCCGGTCTATTAATGAGCTGTTGAAGGATACTATCGATTCGCCTACACTTCATTTATTATTATGATACCTCAACGCGCAACCTGATCCTCTGCTACTTTTTATAACCCCACATACACTACCACAAATTATTTAGCCCGTAAGCCGCTTAGGCGATTCCGTCGAGCAGTTGAGCGATAGTACGGCAAAACTGATCCATCTTTCACGATTATTAACCTCGTCTCGACATGTAAATGTTGTTATATTCTTATTCAAATAGTAATTTTTCTTATTATTTTGCTATGCAAACGTATTCATCTATTTTGTACTTATTTCAATTGTATACACTGTACAAATTGCAATCTCTTTACGAAGAGCCCCGCTCCTCTTTATTAAAAAAGAAAATTATAACACGAGTAGCAAAAACAATCTCAATTAACATTTAATGATTCAATATAGGTAGCTGGTGTTTTAACATGATTGTGTATGGTATATAATTATATTCTAGTGAAGTGTGAATCGGTAAATAAAAAGTATTTTCGGGTTTGTCTTTTTTAAGCTACAATGCCTTTAGTCAGCATTTTTTTGAAGATAATACGTTATCTAGTCGTATACGCTCCGCGCCGATTTTGCTACTTTACAGACATTTTCAGACAATAATATTATACTCTCGTAAGAAGTGTCTGATATTGATATATAATTGGTTTTAATGTCATTATGTAGGTAGCGCACTCCTGTATTCAGAGAGACACTGTAGTGGATGTGTTGAATTTGAATTCAATATAATCTTTGTATACGATAAACCATGGGGAAGATAGGCTGTCAGCTTAAAATTATTTTACTAAGTAAATGTTATGATATTATTGTAAGTAAGGTAATTTACTAATGTGTGTATACTGTATACACTATACAGTATAATAATGTTCTCTAAAAGTCTTAAGTAACCACGATTAATATTTTTAAATTACAACAAAATAACTAAAATCGTTGCTCTTAGTTATTATATCTAATTTCGTTCAAATTTAACTTAAAATGTCTGTAAAAACTAACTGTATCTATGTATTTATCAACCGCTATTAAAACAACTTATAAGGAAAATTGTATTAAATTGTCAATCTTTTTGACCCAACTTAAACAATTTTATTGAAATGTATAAACTAAAAAACTAAGCAAATTGAGTATTGAAAATGTTAATAAATACCTCAAAACGAATCAAAATATTTTGAAAATCTTATCATGTATTAAAAATTATGTAATAAAAATTTTATGAAAATTTCAAATACCTATACGTTTAATAACTTTTTTGAACAATAACAAAATAAGAAAATCGTTGTATGATAGTTTGTTAATATTTTTAATATTTATTTAAAATTTAATACCCAATGTCTAACTTTTGACGCTCATAAAAAACTATTATAGATTTATGCACAACTTTTTTTTTAAATTTTCACTAACAACAATTTATGAAGATTTATGTATTACATTTTAAAGTTTTTTGACCAAGTGAACATTTTTTTCGAAATTTTCTAATGCTTTTAAATAGTTGAAAAAGAATCGCAATATTTTGAAAATTGTATGCTGCATTGAAATCGATAATATTCAGTGAAAATGTACCTATCTATCTACTGTTATTTTTTTTTAGAGTAACATTAAAAAACAAGATTTCATTTTTTTCTTAATTTTTTGTTTATTTTTTTCTGACGGTTTTGAAAACTATTAGTATTTTTTTTACTCTTGACCCCACAACTAGATTCACTTTTCTACCACAAAAGATGCTTTTGAAGAAAATCGAAGCATTTTTACTGTCCCAAAATTGACAGACAACAAAATAAACACATAAGCATCATTGTAAAGTTATTACATTCTACGCTCCTCTCAGAATCTAAAATTATTGTAATTAAGATTTAAGGTAATTAAACATTATTATATTTATCAACGGCCTGCTGTGCTGTGGCCATCGTCTCTTTATTTATCACTTAAATGTATACGCTTTTAAATATTATTGTTTAAAAACATAATTGATAATAAACAACAAATATTAAAATTCTTGTGTCATGCTCCAAACGCACATTAAATGTGTCCCGTTTATTGATTCCTCCCCTGCAAGTTTCAAATACCTGAAGGTATATTACATTTTACTAAGCACCAAGTTGACAAGTCTATAAATTATAAACACTATCATCAATCACTGTAATCGATGGTAGATCGCAATTTTCGGTAGAGCTTAAACTACAAGATGGCCAATATTATGACAATACAATATACAGAATGCAGAAGATAAAATACTGGCGTTTAAAATAAGTTTTTGAAACATATTTTACTGATCCGGATGTTCTATTTCCTCCTGATGTTTGGGCTGAGTTTAAGGAAACAAGAAACAGGACAACGCATTACTGTAAATCATTATACTTGAAATTAAATGGAATGTTTAGTAAATTGTTCTCTTCCAAACATTTATAATTTGATTGATGTAAGTACCGGCATTAAAATACACACACAAAAAATACGTAACAAAGATGTTATTACAAAAAAAAAAATCAACAATACTAAAATACCTGATAATACATAAATGGTGAAACAGGAAAATAAAACATATTACGACTGAGATTTGTTAAAAACATTGCATATGCATTCCTTTTCTGCACATAATAAAAAATAAATAAAATAATCATGACAGCTTTTATACATTTAAATAAGTGCATATGACAACATTATGAATTAAAATAATTATTAAAAAGAAAACATAAAAGCACATTTTTAACCACGACTGTTTGACACAGGCAGTTCAAGCCTGTAAATGTGAGAAATAAAATGTGCTATGTGCACGTATAAAGAATAAAGATTACAATTTTTTTGGATGAGGTCTCAGTTTACCATAAACCTTTTTAAATCTGGGACTCAGTGTAACTAAAAAAAGATGTTAGTATAGGACTCAGTTTACTAACCCCGAAAAAACAACTTGAAAACGGATGAACATTAAAAGTTCTAGTAAGTGTATACCTACTGTATAACCGTATAAATACAATAACTTATAAGGCGTTATGATAGCACTAATATTTTTAGTATGTAGTGGTATATATAATAAACATTGCACATACCACATACCAATATACCAATTATTTTTATTTAAATAATCTTGAATTGTACAATTTAAAGATTCTTAATTACAATTATTTATTGTAACTTATAGGTTTTTAAAATCCTATGGATAATTAGAAAAACTTTAAATCTGTATACATATGGTTTATTATTATAGTCGTATAAATATTAATTATTTATTATTTTAAACAATTTAATTGGCCATTAGGAAGTAACTAGTAATAGGTATATTATAAAAAAATGCAGGTATACATTAATATTTATATATTATATAATACATGCGAAATAATGTAACGTATAATTAATATAGATTGTTTTATTGCTATTAAATAATCAATATTATAAGAATATAAAACATTTTCAACTCTACAACAATTATAATGTCAATCATTTTCATAAGTGAATACTGGTATATCACTATAACGAGAGGGCAGGGTTCTCGACATTATCGCTTTCTCTATAGTTTGGACGCCCTTGTCAACCGTTTCTAATTCTTTAGAATTCATTAAAAGTTCTAATCATAGTAGCTTAATTGCAATAGATTATTGACCAAACTTTCATTATTTAAATTATAAGCTTGACATTATCGTCAGTAGATACATATCGGCTGTAACTAATTGTATTTATATTTAACTATTTAAGTAAAAAAAGTCTACACCTTTTGATTTATTTATAAAATACTAACTAAACTAAAACTTATCTATTTATAGTTAAACTGCTTAACACACTCACTCACTGCACAGTTATTATCACAATATTTTCCTCACTCTTATGTGGAAATATGATATTAAAAAAAGTTGGTTGTCCTATTGTTAATCATGTAGCCAAATAACACCGCAAATTTAACATTTTAGCAAATACCTCCGATTGGTGGCATCTGCTCGAGTCCCGTGTTATTGTTATACAAAAGTGATTGCAAAATTATGAAAAATTGCTTAAAATGAACTTTTAATAATTGTTAAAAAAATACTCAATATAAATATGACGTGAGTACGATTAAAAATAAATTATAATGTACTGAAGTTTCAAATATTCAAAAACAAAAATATACATAATATATTCTCATACAGGGAAGAATACAGCTTGATACCTGTATAGATGTCATCTTTTAAATTGGATAATATATGGTGCTGATTACTGATGTACAGGTACCTACTGGTAAATACAAAAGTAGTTTTAAAACCACATTTCAAACGATCTCGCCGCAACTCGGGACTCGGGTCGAGCCTGATGGCATTTAAAACTAAAAGCATAGTATAAATTCTAACCTTATTGAGAAATGACTTCTGTTTGAAATTTCCGAAAAAACGTGTTGAAATATTCATCGTATTTTATTTTAATGAAAAAATCAACTACCTTTACTAAATATAAATTATAGTATTTATGGAATATAGAAATATATTTTTATTGATACCTATGTCCTTATAAAGTTTGAAATTATATTTTTACTGGGTATAAGCTTAAGATATTTCATTTTTAGTTATTATCCTAAATTGTAAATCCTTAATAAATCGATGAACTAGAATATTCGATAAACGGTCTGAACGGAGTTTACTGTAACATTTTATATGGGTTTAAGCGACATTTAAGAGATTAACTCTAGAAATCGATTCTTGTCGGACGTAAGTTAATGTTATACAGGGACACTGGATGACTGACCACCCCTTTAGTCTTTCAAATAATGTATTTTTTCAACCTCTCTTTTTATAGAGTTTTAAAATGATAACACCCTATTTTTATGTTATTGATAACCAAGTGATTTTTTTGAAAATGTTAATATTTCTATACTTTAATTCAAATTAAAAGATTTTGAGCTATTACCTACTCTTAATAGGTAGGTATTAAAGACAATAGTCTTAAATAACGACTTAATATGAAATCTAAAATGTATGTATGTAATTCGTAACAATTAGCAGATACTCATTTAACTCGGATAAGTTTAGCTAATTAAAAAAATTGAATAACTTTACATTAATTACTATAATTTTTAAACTATCAAAGCCCCCATATTTACAAGACTGATTATCATAAGAACAATGTTATTATTCTTATTCCTCACTCGTTAGTTCTTAACGTTTATTAATTCAGAAAACATACTTATATTTCAATTTATATGTACATACATCAACATTTTCAAAAACACCAAGTCCTTAATAATTAACAATAAAAAGGTTGGTTCACATTTGAAAATAGAAGTTGTATCGTCATCAATATTGCATTAATAATCCAAATATTCAAATATAATATGGGGTCCTTAAGTATACATAAAAAATCTAAAAATGGAAGTGAGAATGCATGGTGAATCACCCTGTATAGTGCATATACTGTAAATACATAGTATATAGACACCGTTTATTTGGGTTATGGTTGCGGGCTACGGTGTGTGACAACGAGTACCGCACATATCCCTAAATACTGCACGTTAATCAGATGTATTTACTACTATAATATACATTGATCCACGTATTGTTCACATATACATGGAAAACACGTCTTATTTGGTGCGATGGCTTAATGGCTAAATTATCACACTAGTGAGCCTCGTCCTTGACCTGTATGATAAATTAATATTATAGGTAGGTAGGTGCAATAATGGCCAGGTGCAGTTTTTTCTGTTATTGCCGTATGGGCAATATCATTTCAATAAATAGTGATTTACGATGTAAAACGAAATTTAATTATTTTTTATTTTCATGCATGAAAAGAGTACCTGATATTAATATATATATTGTTTGACAATTGTAATTAAACAATTATTTTTCCTTATACTTTTTCTTTGAGTTACGATTTTGGACTCCACCGATAATTTACCCGATTTATATTCAAAGATATACGCAGAAAACGAGATATCAGACTAAAAGTTTATGGAGAGTAGAATAAATTATACAGTTTGTTTAACTCTAATCGACTGTAATATTGAATTATAAAATAAGGAAATTGAAATAAAAATAAACTTCAACAATATTTATACAATTTAGTTTGACAGTCCGTATCGATAAAAAATGTGTAAACTAAAACACGATTTATTATCATATGAATCATTATGGGTAGAATTTACAATTCATATCATAATTCTCATTAATAAGTCCGTTTAATTGTTCATAATCTTATGTATTAAGTTCCTAATTAGTAATTAGTTATTATACTACTGTAGGTGTCAATAATTTAAAAAAAATGTGTAGTCACCATAAAAGGGAAAAAGTGTTTCAAGTCGATAGTTATAAAAATAAAAATACGTACACCTAAGTACCTATAAACAATTACTACATGGCGTTTCTGACAAGCTTAGAATTTTCCGCTCATCTTCCTTTACAGCATTTTAACATTTCATGTACAAGCTAAATGTTGTAGTAAAAATATTAAATTCAATAAAATTACCAGTTTGTTTTGTTTTGTTAGGGTTTATTACGTTATTTAGATTTAAGTAAAAAAGTTTTACACATTTGACGCATAAAGTCTTTGTATTTTAAATGTCTGTAAATTAACATAATATTATTAATGTCAATATAACAATATATATACTGGTGTTTATTGGATTATAATTAAGTATATGAACGCGAGTCGCTATTCAATACTGCAATGACAAAAGTAAAATATTTGAACTAAAATTACCCATGATACATTAATACTCAAATACATTATAACAGGTACGTTAAGTTATAATTTATAACAAATGTATAAATAAGTGTAATGAAATATTAATTTTCATTAAAACGTGAGCAGTGGCCAGTGAGTAACATTTATCAAGTACCTACCAATTAACAATATCAATAAATTTGATTTTTAAATCGAAAATGTAAAAACAAAATTAGTACCTTCTAACTGTAAGTGCAATACCTATGTTAAAATTGTTTTAAATCTGAGCACATTTAGTGTTTACTGCACATAGATGGTTTCAAACATTGAGAGATTTTGTGAGCGTTATTATACTTTAACAAGGTTTACGTAATGTCAGTGATTAATTAATGGGGTGCGTACCCTTAAAAGGAACGACTATACGACATTTAAGGGAAAAGGTTGATTTCACCCCTGTTTAATCGAATTAAACCTAAATTTCAAGTGTTTCCTACAACATAAAAACAAGAGTACAAGACTGAATTATATTATAACTCTCATTGGTCCGTTAGAGTCGACAAAAACATATAATAATGATAATATAGTAATAATAACAACAATTGTGTAGAAATAATTTTTCTTTGTATAATGAGTAATGACTAATGAGTTGTATTTAAATACTCACATCCCGGGTCCGTACACTTGTCCACAATCGTGTCGACGCACTTCATCACATCCGCCTGTTTGTAACAACAGCAAAAACTCACGTTGGACATTTTAATTAACAAGTGGCGGTGACAAAAAAAAAAAATTAATATCAATAACAAAAAAATCAAATAAGAAAACTACAATCTAATATTGTTGAGAAGCTTTAGAACAATTTTCGGAGAACCTATCGTATCCGCACGAAAGAAATTGTGAAGTATATAGGTAGTATCGTAATTTACTGAACAATAATATATATAGTTTATAATAATATACTAGACGATCTACGCGGGGCTGACGAGATGTTCGCAATTATTGTCGTCCGAGTCAATCCTAACGTATTTCCCACGTATATATATATATATGCTAGAAGAAACTCTGTCGGGGCAAACCGAATTCGTGCGGACAATTAATAAACGACGAGCGTGGAAACTGAGAAAATGGAAAATACGGGAAAACGGATCAATCCGTCGGTGGTCGGTGGAAATCGCGCGTGGAACGCAACTATATACGGTATAAACGTGCGATCGTCGCACGAGATGACGTCGGCTTGACGACTGAGGAGCGCGACGGCGACGTATAATATACCACCGGCAAAGCCCGTAGAGCACTGACCGCGCGCGCGCGCGCTTTGGCCGATGCGCTCGGCGGCGGGTGCCGCTCGAGAAAAGCTCATTCGCGAAACGTCGCCACCGCCTCTCACATATTCATGGGCCGCGGCTCGCGACCCCTGTAGCGAAAATACCACCGCCGCTTTCCCGGCGCCAGTGTTACGGAGGCGTGTTGTGTGGGGTGTCTCATACATGGGTGCCTATACGGTACCCACTGTTCTCGTCCGCGCTGCACTGGGTTTTCGAGTGCGTTTTCGTCGGACCGCAATGATATATTGCTTGCTGGCGGTGTGCCAAGACGATCGCGTCAAATGTGTTGTATGATATTATACCTAAGCGATATCGAAGATGTGTCGTCCCGAGGGGCGATACGATGTGGGGGCTGTTGTGGCCGCTTCGAAAACCGTAGAAATTATTAATACCGTCTATACTCATATATATAGGTACCTGACATTTAGTGATCTGTATAAAACGGAATTGTCGGAATCTATAAAAAGCGCTCGATTCGGTATTAATGGTATTATAGAATGATTTTTAGATATATCGTTGTAAGACGGCCTATTTGAGGACTACTCGTTGGAATTCAGTTTTACATGGCTAAGGAATAATTGTTTAAAAATAATCCGCTTAAAAATTTACAGGAAAAAAATTGGATTTTTATTTATTTTTTTTAACTTTGTTGCAGAACAGTTTTAAATATTACAAAAAAACTAAATATTTTAAAACAAGGTCCGTGTGTTTAAAAACTCGAAAAATAAAAATTTGAACGAATTTATAATATCAAAGAAAAATGAGGAGGGGGGGGGGGAAAGCACGCTTGGTGAATCATCCCATGTAATATACTATGCATTGTTATGTTACATATTCTATATTTAATATAGTATAACTGTGTGTGTATATCCAGATTGGAGTTTTTTTTTTTAATTATCGAAAACCAGACTAGAGTTTCTATTATTGTGAGTATCTTGCAGCTTTACTTTTGTTTTAAACTTTTTAAGGACATTACTTTTTCTAAGAACAGGAGAACAAAACAAAATTTAACTTTAAGTGCTGTCCTTTACATTCATAGGATGTTTGGTACTTTCTTTAAATTTATTATTCTTTTAATCGATGGAGGTAGTTTTAAAAAATTGTATCGCTATTTTAATAAAGGTAATATTTTGGACAAAGTCAGGAAGTGTGTAATTAAAATTATGGAAAAAAACTTTAGATATTGTGAAAAAGTGTCACTTATTAATTGCTCCTTTAATTGAATACTTCGAATTATACTGGCGAATAAAATTATTATATATACCAGCGTCAGCCCTAGGTTTTTTTAACAAGAATTTGAATACTGTAAAGTTCTTGGAATCCAAACAAAAAAATGTTTGCTTTGAGATAAAATACAAAACTCACTCTGTATACGCATTTTATATTATAAAATATAGAGGACATATCATATGCATTGCACTTTACACGTCTTGTTGGTGAATTTCCGAGAAATTCCGTGTGTCAGCATCAGTATAAATGTCACACACCCGTGTTTTATGTTTGAAAAGCAACAACAAAGTGTCAATATCAGATTTGTGCACCTTGCCCCTTCGAAGTGTTTTTCTAACGTGGAACCTTTACGATATAGTTTCCTGCAAGTATGATTTTTGTTTTGTTTTGAAACTTGATTTGTTTGTGCTTTTAGGTATACGCATTAGACTGTTATTAATATTGATAGAGTTGAAGATGACATTTTTTGAAGGGCTATTATTATATACTGTTATATGATTTTATCATTAATAATATATTTTCCAATTCCTCTCTATTTAGACTTTCAAGTTGTGCATTATGTATTGCAATCTTTCTATTCGATAATTATTTAATCGATTATAAGACTAATAGACTTAGTACATTATATAAAGTATAAACACTATAATTGATTAATGGTGTTGATAAAAATAATGAATTTCTATATTGCAAATGGATTATTCTCTTTCGTGACTTCAGCAATGAAACAAATGAAACGTTCAAAAGTCTATGTCAATACCGCAGTCACAAATAGACTAAATTGTTTTTGTTTATGAGGCGGGAGGAGTCTAGGTCATTTTGAAGGAAATATAATTTTAATGGTATATATTTTGACATTATTTATCCCCGATTTTATTTTACCATGAACCAAAAAACTGTGATGTATGTTAGGTATATTTATTTAAGACTTATGCAGTGGCGAAACTAACTCAAAAAGTTGTGTGCAATAGCGAGCATTTTCATCTTTCGTCATTAATTTCGATTTAATCTGGCGGTTAGGTGATAACAGATTTCGGTGGCAACTATTTTATTGGATTAGAGCGGGCGAACTACAGGTCGCGAAGTCTGGTCAAATAGAACTTCATAAATTCATAATGTTTATAAGTCTTGGGTACTGCGCATTATGCTACTATTTTTCTAAAATGTTAATTCATTTTTTATATCAAACAATATTTCATGGTTTACACACACCCAGCCGGCAGCCATATAGGCGTATTGTACAAACTATAAAATGTAAATTTAAATGGAATAAAATAAAACTATATTATTTACCCTTTGCATATTGTGTTTATTGTTAATCATATTAGACATATTATTATACGTTGATCATTTTACAACCCTGTTGTTTCTACTGGGTGTACAACTCTTGTGATTTCTGAAATCAAATAATAGAAATACTAATGATATTACAATATGATACAATAAAATATTGAATTTCTTAAAAACACTATTCTACATGTAATTGATATTATAATATATGTATAATAAATATAATGTAGATAACGATAACTGTTAGGTATAACAATTTAGGTACCAATATTTTTCACAACATATTTTACAACAAAAAACATACACCTACTCAATAGTCAATATACCTATACGTACATATACAAATAAGAGTATAACTCGAAAAACCTTATTTTAATAAATAACAGTGAACATTTAAAATTATTTTGTACTTCTATGTATTTATATCTTTTCAATTTTAGACGATGGACGGAGCGATGAATGTACTATTGATTTTACATTTACAATGATGTTTGTTTTTATTATTTATTTTGTGTCTGTCATCACTAGGGCCCGGATTTTTATGCAAATGCATATTCAGATATTCTTCTACATTTGACGTATAATAATATTCTGATTAAAATATTAAATATCTTGACGTTTCATAAAACGTAGATTCTACTGTTAATTTTTTATTTTGCATATTTATGACTCATCACTTTTTGGAGCAGTAAAAATGCTTCGATTATTTCGATTTCCTACTTCAGCATTTTTTTTGGTATGAAAATAAAGTTAGTTGGTACTTTGGTGTTATTGAACAATTCTCAATAGTTTTCAAAAGTGTAAGGAAAAATAAAAAATAAACTCTGGAAAAAACTAGATTTTCACGGAAAATCGGTTTTCGACAAAGTCAATTTTGTTTTTGGCGGAACTCTAAAAAAAATAACCTCAGATACACTAAATGTTTGAATTTTTTATGCACCCTAAGATTTAAAAAACATTTCGACTCTTTTTGAGCTGTTATGGGCATTGGACAATTTCCTCAATAAAGGACCCAGTTATATAATATCGAACACGGCAAGGATTAGACGTCGATCATTTATCATGACGTCTTCAACTACATTGAACGAAATAGATTTGGACGAGACGTGTGAGCTATTACGCTCCGAGTCGACTAACGAAACTCTAATTTTCCATGCAAAATATATATTAAGGTGATACCCCGGAAACGGAAATTCGTGCGCCGTCCAACGCGATAGTCCCAATTAAGCAGTCGAAGATCGATACCAAACCCTGCAATTTGGAGGTACCGGTAATTTAAATTACAATATTAGTATATTACACAAAGTACATACACATTCTACCTCATTATATGTTATAAAATCATTTTTTTCTGAAAAATTGCGAAAAAAAAGGTATGACTGCTTTATATTTTAAATAATTTCAAATTTCAAAGTCTCCACGATTCAAGTTCTCGACCCCCTGCTTGTTAATCCCTGCATTATATTATGTAGGTCACAATCGTACATTTTACATTTATAGTTTATATTTTAAGCACTTCAACTCAGTTAAATAATATATCCACACACATTTTACAATGAAGTCGGTGTACCTATATACTTATATTAATATATATTTAAAACTTAAAGACTATAGCATTATTGATAATATAAAATAGATTAATTTACCTAATAGTTTCTCATCAACGAAATGTGTGAATTTAATATAAACAAGTTAAACCTTACATAGGTAATCTATTATTTTTATAGTTTGCAGTTATATTGCAATTGACAAATTAATCAGGAAACAGTTTAAGTGAAAAAAAAAAGCAAAAACAGTAGATACCTAAACTGTAGTTACGATAACATAACCTTCGATGTACTGTTTGCCTACATGCATAGGATTTGAAATATTGCATACAAATTACTGACTATTAAGTATTATAAGGTTATTTTAAGCGGAATAATTAGTATGGAAAATATACAGTTTTTTAATGTTCAACTTTTTTTATAATGCTATGGTATGATTTGTATTATATATTTTCATTGGCGTACTCGTATAATATGATGTAGGTAACTATTAATTTACTGATTGTAGTTTTTATTTACTATAATCATGGTCTCTCGGCCTATTATTTATCGACATTAATTACGTTCATGTCAATTGTCATTGTCAACCCTACCACCGTCCACCGTGCCGGTAAAAATGTATGAAAATTCGGAATTCATAATTTATATTTATTTATATCTATGTAGCTCGCATCCAGATAAGTTGGGTAATAGATTTATACATTTAAGTTGAGCACCCATCGATTCTTACAAATGTTATATTAAAATATCGTAAAAATACATTTTAGTTGACAGTTATTCACCGCAGCATTGTATACTTTAATTCAATTATTTCAACAAAGCATTTCTGTAAAATAAATAAAATGTGTGACAATTGTCAATATAATAATGTCGAATGAACGATTTTATACTACATTAATAGATTATAATAATTATGATAGTTATTCTTCCTTGATTAAAAATAATAATACTCAATTGGATCACTATAATCCCTGTAGAATAGATTACATAAGTGATAAGTGTCTATTTATAATATCAACTTCGAAGTCTTAAAATATAAAGATATTTACCCAAAAATGCACAACAGCGATATGTTGGATATAGGTTACAGAGACCCTATAGTTATGTTATTCGTAATTAATTTTACTAAAGTTTCAATATTCACCAAAATATTTAACAAACATGTTAAACGTAATTCCTTTTATACTTGCATCTGATGTAAATATTAATGTTTTGAATATTCAAAAGCTTACAAACTGTGAACGTTATCCAGGATTAGTGATCATACACTCACACTTAATTTAGTTTGAATGAAAATTTAATATGTGTTCAAGCCACTCTGTAAATACAGAATTTTATCAATTTTAAATCATAAATTTAATCAAGTAAACCATATAATAATAATTATCTCTATCGTAACTTTAGCGTTTTTACTGCATAAAATACTAATTTTATTATTTGTAATGCGTACTATATTTTGTTACTTTATCTTACATAATATTATTTTATTTATTAATTTTTTCTTTTTTTTCTTTATTCTTGATTTCCTTTACGATTCTTTATTGTGAAATTGGTGAATACTATTTCTACACGTATATCGTTGAATGTTATTTTAGTAAGTATATGTGTTATTTGTTACCTATACATTATTACTATATATTTTAAACATGTTCAAAGTTCAAACTGTCTTCTGGCTTAATACATTTAATATTATTATCGGTCATGACTGATTTATGATGTAGACATTTAGTTATCTCATAAAGAAACAAATAATTGAAGAATTCAAGAATATAAATTACCAAAATTAGCCATACTTTTTCAGGTTAACTATAATATTCATGTTATAGAAAACATTTTTATACTAATTCATAAATAATTATATGTTTATTTTTCTGTAGATGGCAGAAAGTAAAAAGTAGATATTTATTTTAAAATTATTTAACATTATTTTAGTTCCAGAATATGAGTATTAACTATAATATTTAAAAAAAAACATTTACAGAAACAACATATTTACAAATCATATTTTACTTTTCAAACTGTATGTGTCTGTTGCTTATAGTTTACATCAGTGGTCTCCAACCGGTAGTCTACGAGAACATTTTGCAGGTGGTAAATAAAATTCAAGAAAATTACACAGCGAGACAAAATTTGAATAAATTAATCTTATTTTTTTGGTGTAACTCAAAAACTATAACCTTAGGCACTTGAAATTTTCACCAAAAACTTTTGTTTTGAAAGCAGTTCACAAATATTAGAGATTTATAGGAAGTTACTTTTTATATACATTTTACGTTCAAATGTTGAAAAAATTCATCATAATGTATCAAATAATTATTTTTCTGTTAGAAATTCATAAAAAAATTTTTTTCAAGGCGAAAATTTCCCACGAGTTTTTTACTTTGAACAAAAAAAAAATGATCGGAAAGTTACGCAATTTATAGCCATGAGATATTTTTGATTTTTAAAACTTGGCTTTAACTTATAGTATAAACATTACCTATATATAGTTCAATGGGAATTATGGATTTAGGGGTCCCTGGGGTACAAAAAGTTGGTGACCGCTGTTCTACATCAGTGATACATATGTATTGTAATGTACTAATGTATACTCAATGATATTATTATGGTAGAATAATGATCATTGATCAGGTCAAGACGTTATATTGGATACAATTTAGACGATGGTAGTACAGAACCACTTACTAGTATAACTTTAAAAGCTTAAAGCTAAAATTATATCTTCTGACAAAATGTATTTATAATTAATTGAAAACTAGTAACCTACCGTTGTTAGTAACGTTTATTTTTGTTTTGTTTGATGTTTAATTCGATTTCACACAGTTCTCCCTAAGACGCGTGCCATGGTATTTATCTATATTAATTATCTAAGAGGAAGTTAAAACCATTTAAGTCTCAGCATATAACAAATGCGCATAACATTACGCATAATTTTACGTAAGATAAATCCGTCATTGGTACTCCGTGATTTTAATATTAATGTTAATTGACGATTGACCTACTATCAAATTTAAAGGTAACAATACTATCTAGGGCACCTCGTATACAGCTATTTGATATTTTAACTTTGAGGCATGTTATGGGCATTTTAAAACGAACAAAATTTTTTTTAATTTAAAACGCTCATAACTTGCTTAATAATTAATTTGATAGTTATTCAATTCACCCTATAATATTAAAAATAACAGAATGCAATTGATTAGGTATTCTTAACGTAAAATGTGCAATGTTATGCATTAGTAAGCTTAGTATTTATAATCAATGGTAAGACGAATACAGTTCACGCGTGTATTATCAGGTCTTCTAAAGCTTTATACATTTTTTACAAATAATGTTACAGAGTTTCTTGTTTTAAAAAATAATTTAGACTTCAACAGGTCGCAAGAGAAAAAAATTTATTCAAAACGATCATATTATTATATAGTTTGTTGCATGTAATATTATAAGGGCTCGTACGTTATCTTGGAAGTAAATCTACTAGCACTACTGCACTATTAGATTTTATATGCACTAAAAAGTCATGAAATAAACTCTTAAAATTTAAAAATATCAACAAGAAATGGCCAAATATGCTGTACTTACAATATTATGCTCGTAGGTACCATATTTAAAAAGGGTGTGCATTTTGTTTTATATCGTTTTAATTGTACAATAATATTTATTCATTATTTACTATTCTGTAGTTATAATTTTCAAAACAATAAAACAAAATAAAACTTAAGGTAAAGATGACGGAAAAAATTCGGTAGATGTATACAATATATACATCATCGAATTTATCTTTTTTAGTTCTACTAGAATTGGCAGTCCGTATTAAATAGGTATTTATTTTTGTTTTATCATTGTTATATGGATTCTTTACTTTAGTAATAAAATATTATACAATAATATGCTTTTATAATACTCATAAAAAAACAAAATATGACCTTAACATTTTTCAATATACTCTAACTGTAAAATGTTTAATTATGTACAAATATGCTCAAAGGAATTCGTATTTTTAATCACGTTTTGGCGAAACATATTTTGCGTCTATTAAGCATATAGCGTACAATCAACCTCTAAAATTATGCAAATGCATACAAATCCGAGCCCTTATGAATACATCATGTATAGTATATAATATATATAGGTACCTACATTTAATCGACTTATGGCCAAGAATCAAACTATAATAATATGGACAACTGGTGTTGCCATACTCGGTGTATTGGTATTGTAAATTTGTCGAACTTACCGACGCGAAAAAATGCTGTTAAATGAAAAAAAAATGAAAAAGGCATCTCAAATAAGAAAATCCGCCCAGAAACGTTACAGAGGACGTCGATTAATTATTAAATCTTCGTACACACACACACACACACACACATACATACAATATATGTTTATGATGATTTTGGTCGAAGTTATGAATACGAAAAACCTAAACGTATGGTTAACCACAGTGGATACGTAACGCGCAGAATACCTGTTTATTTACAGAGGTACTTGAAGTACAAAATATTATGTAAAAGTTTCGAGAGGTTGCAAAAGAAATGCGGTTCATCTCCTTTTCAAAAGCCGTACGCAACAAAATAAACTAAATATAATAATATACAGTTATTTTATAGGTGCCTGCGCGTGAAATGATATACCTAGCAAGATTACGCAGACAGAAGACAGAGGTGTATTATTACGTTACTAATTGTCTTGTTGTCCGCGCAGTGTCCACGACAAATCCGTCTCGGAATCTCTGTGCGTAATAACATCGCGTTAGTGTGCGGGCGGCGCGTGTACGTCGTCGTCGTCGTCGTCGTCGCCGTCGTCGTAGTCGTCGGCGGACAAGGTCACGTCGGAAGGGATCGATAATCGTCGTCGTGGCGGCCGCCGCCGCCTCCGGGGTTGCGCGCGCACCCATCAGCCTCGAAACCGGCCGCGGACGCCGCCGGGGCGTCCTCCCCGTCCAGCGGGTGACCCAGTGATCCGGTTCCGGGGCGCCCCGCCGACCCTTGGCGACCCCGTTTCTGCGGGCGACACCGTGACCTATTTCGCCGGCGACCTCTCCACCACCCACCGAGGCGGCGGCCTATTTTTCGTCGGCCGTGTGTGAGTACATCCGTACACAGATATGTGTGTGTGCGTGTGTGTGTGTGTAGAGCGTAGGCCGGCCAACTGGTAAACCCGACGAGGCTGCAGCAGGTCGGCGGGGAGGTAGGCCGCACAGCTCGTGTAGGTAACAGTATATTATTATTATTATTATTATTATATCAAATTGCAATGCACTCGCAGCGCCTATATAAATTATATTATATATTATTTATTTAATATGACCAGCCGGGTCCGACCCACGCGAAAGTCGGGCCGCCGATGCACGAGTATAGTGTGTGTGTGTGCGACGCGGGTATAAATAAATGCGCGTGATGTGGTACACATGATTATACACATTATTATGCGTAATTTGGTAAATATAACGTACCTATAATATGTGTACATATATAGGACGTGTATAGGATCCACTTAACCGCATTGGGGTTATAATTCGGGGAAGGTTATTACAGTTGACCCGCGACAAAACTGAAAACAACCCTCGGGGTTCACCCTTTCGGCCGACCTGAGATTTTATAGATTCCGAGCGCACCGAAGAATATGGCGTATTTTTTTTTACAGCCATGTTTTTTTCAAAATAATATTATGCATAATATATGTCACACTGTCGTGAGCCAAGTAAGCCGATCGTAAAATTATATTTTACTATGCAGAATTCTATACATCCATCACTGTATCTCAGGTGCGGCGGCTTTTTATAACATTAATTACCCATGCAAATAAATGTTTACCTGCGACGAGATATAATAACAAAAAATTATTTCATAGCCAACTGTTTTGGGGAGGGTATAAATCTTAGTCGGAGAGATGACCCTACATAAGTTCTCATTTTATCATACATTTTGTTGTTGTTTTTTTTATTCTATGATTTTTACCAACAATTTTTTACACGTTTATGGTTCGACCAGAATTTATTGGTATACCAACCGAATGCTGCTAAAGATGGTGTTTTTATTTGTGATGTTAAGGTTTTAGATTTTTAAATGGTACAACTGTATGATTTTGACATTGAACGAGTTTCTACATTTTTTTTTTATAAATATTAACATTTTTTGATGACGCGTGGAGACACAAATTATATACATTATAATATCATAGTATACATATATTTATTTACATTACAATGTTGTATTATGCATGTGCAGTGTTGGAATCGAAAAAAATAAAATAGGTATAAGGTATGACGTAAACGTTAACGTATACCTACCCGAAGACTTATAACGTGTACATTGTATGTTGTAGGTTATAAACTTTAATAAACTCTCATTTA
Source organism: Myzus persicae (assembly GCF_001856785.1). Taxonomy (NCBI): domain Eukaryota; kingdom Metazoa; phylum Arthropoda; class Insecta; order Hemiptera; family Aphididae; genus Myzus; species Myzus persicae. Next base: position 503,767 of record NW_019101036.1, read on the forward strand.
ACGGATCCTTAAACATAAGATAGTCAACCACGATATTCGTTAATTTCGTTTTTTTTTTTTTTTTTTAATTTAAGCCGCAACAACTAAGGTTATTGGCATGTTGTACAATGTAAAGATTAACTTATGTGCTAGAGGGAATTATACATATTAAATACAATGATAGTTGTTTACATAGGTTAAACGTTAAAGTATGTGAATATAACATATAAAATACAAATATCAAATGAGGTTATATAGTTTAGTAATTTTAAGAAACTTTATGATTTTGATATTACTTTCGTGATCGGGTCCAAGTACTTCATATGGGTGCGCAAGAATACCGTTAATTTCGTGTTTATGATCCGTTAAAATGTATCACATAATTAATACAATAATCTTGTATATGCGACCCCGCAGAGCTAATATGGCTTTAATATAATATGGAAAATCTATGTACAGGAGTATGTTTAAATATTTTCAGTAGGGTTTCAAGCGTTATTCTCCAATTAGGGCACTGAGTCCATAGTCGGCTAAACGCTCGCATCATATTATGATAGTAACTTAATTTCAATAATACCCGTAATATAGTTGTACGCATGCGTCGCGCGGTTTTCATACCTAAAACGATGGCACGATATTACGATCTCGTGATGTTGCTTTTAAATAGAGACGATTTCTGAGTTTTCACACACAAAGTCATTTCGTTACACTTACCTACCTACGAATTTCGATCATAATATCGTTGTATATCGTTGATAATTATATATGTATACGCAATATTCAATAATTCGCTTTATTATAGCCCCCCCCCCTCTCCCCAGCACCATCACAAAGACGTTCAAACGTATTATTTACTCACGCGTATGCCTGTACATTATATTTTACTAACTCATATAAATTATACACATTACAATATTGACATAATGCACTGTATTGTGTACAGTTTAATGGAACATATCACGGAACACGATAAAGTAACCTTCTGACTGCGACGTCGTCGTGTTATTGGCATATAATGGCATACCACGCTGGCGTAGGTTTAAGAAAACGGGAAACGTCATGTTTATTGTGAATTGGTTTTGAACAATATCGTTAAAATTGCTATTACATAATATTATTGGCACACAGCTACTAGAAAATTCACCATTTATCATTTCTTTAGTGCCTGAAAATATTACGATTTAAATGTTCCGCCGAAGGGTCACGACTTTTAAAATAAAATCTATTTTGAGGATTCTAAATATTTTTCAAAAAAAGTATAATACAAGCTTATTATACTAAACCAAAAAGTAAAGCCCGCACTGTTTCGACTTACAAGACTCCTCGGGCCAAAACCAGCGATAACCGATTTATTATTGCTGCGCATAACGTAAATACTTACCACAAACACATACGAAATGCTTCTAGTGGTCTAGCCCTATACCTGTCTTTGTTTTATAAATGTTTATTTTTTTCTATTACATAAAACAAATATTCATCATATTTTTAAAACAATCTGATTATCATATCATATTAAAGTGAACGATATATATGACCACATAACCTCGTATGCTGAATCGATGACATTTATAAAAAGCGAAATATGATTAAAGCCATCCTTAAACTTCAAACTTTTTGGTAATTTTTCAATAGTTTCTGTCGGAGATCAGAAAAACTAATCAGGAAAGTATGGCGGCATCAAACTTTTGGAAGCATGCTCTATATAGTAGAAAAAAAATGACGACAGACCAAACTAAAAAAAATGTTCATTATACGCGTGCAATACGAAAGGTAATATTATTAGATTATTATTGTTATTGTTATTATTTATTTATTTATTTATTTATTTATTTCAGCCAAATCAATTACAATATTACTTAATTCATTTTAAATTACAGTTTCAAATAGATAACACAGTAGATATAGATATTTTAGCAAACAAAATTAACATCAGCGTTACATATATGAGTAAGATATTATATTTAAACATATTTACTTTTTATAATTTTTTTAATAACACATTACAATCCAGTTCATTGACGGTTTTATTGATTGCCTTTTTTATTTCACATTTTCTAATTAATTTATAATATCATTGGTATTATTGGATTAACTTTAGCATAAACTTTTTATAAGACTCCTTAATTCGTTGTTTAAATTGTCGAATTATAGTTTTGCCAAGTAAATTGGGGAAGTTTCTTGAAATCGTTAATAATGTAAATGACGGTTTTATGTATTTTCGTGTTCTTCGTTGTCTATCATCTCTGTAGCATTAATAAGTGTGTGGTTTTGTATGGATTTTTATTAAAAATTGTCTAATGTATAATTTATAAAAAGTTGTGAGACAATATACTTATATGTGTGGTTGAATGGTTCCCCTTATGGGTTTTTTAATGGTAGGGAATACGGTCTTTTACAATACTTTTTTAGGTAATATGCATTAATGTATGTTATATTTGTGCCTCTAATCAACATGTTATGGCGTAAATATAATTGAATTATACTTTCGTAGAATAATACGGTTATGCTTTTCATTTTTTTTTTTTAAATATTTTGTTTAATATGTTCTGACTAGCTGTTTCAGATTAAAGTCCATTGTCACTCCTAAATATTTGAATTATAACACCATTTTAATTGGTTCACAACAGCAATTTGTCATACCAATTCCACATTTTCGGAATAACTCGTAAGGTATATTACATTATACCTAGGTCATAATATGTTCCATACTTCGTGCAGATTATATAATTACAAAAAAAAACTTTTTAAAATTTATAGCATTTAAAAAATGATATTTTAACCAGACTTAGGATTACATATTAAAAATGTACCTAATATATTTATACTGCTAAAATGTATAAAAATAAATACACTTAAACTTTTGTCGGTCATGTTAACTTGTAGGTATTAATAAGTACTATAGTGAAATGTTAATTAAAGAGATTATAGCTAATTACAAATTATTTTTACAATTTTATAGTTTTATGTTGTATATTGGTTTTTACAATGCATTTTAGAATCTTTTATTTTACATTCTGATCGGGGTGAATCAGCGAAGAATCGATTGGTATTACGAATAAGATGTCTGCAGTTATTCTAATCTATCGCAACGTTTAGTAGCAGACAATCTGCGCCAATCTTCAATATTCAGTTTGGTACTATCAGTACCTAAATTAGAGGTAATTTTACTAACCTTACCTAACCACAATATTGCACGCCTATGCCGGACTAGACAACAGCGGACAGATGCGAGTTATCCGGTTCTTATAACATAATTGCATTAAAGAAGTTGTGATAAAATATTTGAATTATTCATATTTATAGGAATAAAAGTAGTTGTCAATAATAATGTGTTATTACTTCTATCAAAATAATTTCTTAACGTCTATGCGTTGAGAGATTACTCACAGTAATCATGGAAAAAAAGCCTCTGGGTGATTTGCCCAAGTCGGTTACACATTGTTACGAAACTGTATTTAATTGATCATCTACCAAAGATGGAAACATGTTTGTCCGTTTCACTTGTTGTGTGCGTTAAAATTTCTCTCAGCGTTACATTAGGACGGGCAAAGCACGTTTGGTCCAGTTGGAAAAAATCATATTATATACTTAGTTGACTAGTTTTAATAAATATATATATTTTTTTTTTTATATATACCCACCTCTTAATAATCCTCGTTATAAAATGCGATTGTCACTCGTCGGACGGTATTACGAAAATTTTGTCGCTTCCGTCCGCGGCCCTCTTTTTACCGTCCGATTCATCGTGTTCACGTTCTCGCTGTGAGCACACGGGAGCAGTGCGACGAAATTCCGGTCGAGAATCTCGACCCATAACCAACCGTTTTCACGTTACCGTTTACGTATTAAATATTTTATTATTATTATTTTAAACAGGTGATAAAATGCAGTATAGGTGGCGAAACGAGTCTTGCGGGTCACCGGTTCCCGCAGCCCGCGGACGAGATACGCGTGCGACGTGTCGCTCGATTCCCCCGAGGATTACGGGGCGGGCGGCTCGGCGAGATAGGACGCACAAAGTCCCAAGCTACGACTGTCCTACTAACATGTAATATATTTCATGATATATCGTCGTCGGCATAAGTTTCTATTGTAAAACTATAAAGTTCCATATACGCGTCTATACGACTGTCGACGAATGCGTATGGTTATTATTGCTACGCGGAGACAAGAACTTATATTTTATTCACGAGTTGTATATCGCACAATATTATTAATAGGGATAGGTCAAGGAAAACTCGGGGGAAAACGTTCGTAAAACCAATCACGGGACGCCCTTTAGAACAACGCTATAAAATATGGAATCCGTATACGTATATTACACGTCAGTAATAATTAGTGCCTATCATCGTGCATAATCCGACGGGTTTCCTTTGTTGTAAGCAGGAGAGGCACATATACCTGGGTGTATTCGAGCTCTTATTTCGGCGTAACTACAGTAACGTTTATTGATCGGTCGTTAAGCTGTACCATATCTTGGTTCAACTCACAGCCGATCCGAACGCATTTTCGGTATCCCGTCATCCCGATGGACGTAATATGAATATTGCAATGTCTGGGTGTGGTACTGCAGGCCGTTAAGGTTGCAGCGAGTGTCCGTATAACGCGAGCTCGAACGACGCACTGCGGCTGCGCCAAACAGATATTAATATGCGCATCATATGATTTATCAATAATTAGGAAAACATTGTATTTTGTGTTTATGAAAATATGATGCGTGCGCTTACATACACTTGCAGTCGACTACCCGTTGCTATATCGTATTATTACCCCACGAAATCATATAATCATATCGCATCAAATTTCCAACAAAAAATGTCCAAAGTATTACTTTTGCCTTTTCTCGAAGCGTAATGACATAATATGTTAAGATATTAACTGTAACGGCTAAAAGTTTATAATATTACTCGCGAGTTGGTTCATTTATATAGCACGAGAAGGTTAGGTGGTGTCGCGCAGTAATAGTTGGTCTAAATGCGAGTCTATAAAATTGATCTAAATGGGTTGTATTTTTTTTTTATCTGAACATCTAGGTACTGCTCCCTTAGGAAATCGGGAATACTAGGTACTACAGGTAAAAAAATCAATACACGATATATAGTTTGTAACAATTAAAAATATTTGTACATGTAAGTAAGCTTAGGTCTTTACTATAGCAATCAATTGCGTAGATAACAATTCATTCAATTAAACTATATAGGTAGGTAGGTAAATTGCTGAAACATACAATGATGTTTTTATTCATTCTTGAATTTTTTTTTTTTTTTATATACATATATGGATATTGCTGATTAATATCGTAGCCCACAGAGCAGTTTTATACTTTCTGAGGTGAAACTGTGTTTATAAATTAAATTAAATTAAAATATAATTATTTATCTACTTAATTTAATTTTTATGAGTTATACCTGTGTTTAAAAACAAATTGTGAAACATATATAATTTACACACCTAACTTCAAAAACGTTATACGATTATAATTTATAATTAATAGTGTATTATAATATAATATTATTATTTATTATTATCGTGATAAAATATTTAACAATACTTTTTTTAAGTCTTTGAATATAACATAAACTTATTTAATATATTTTTATTATTCAATTGTAGCATATCCAATAGTATACTTATTCAACATATGTTAGTAGTTACTACCTATTAATTACTCATTCAAAGTTAATATTTCTAGTACCCAAGTATAGTATTTAACCTATCTGAGCATCAATATTTTCTATTTCGATAACAAATATTGTTATTGAATTGAGAATGATTAAAATTGAATTCAATTAAGTATGATTTATTCATTTTATATTTGTACCCTATATTTAATTTATTTTATAATAAATAATCATAAGCATAAGACTACGGTAACACCGTTATTTGATAACTATGTAATAAATATAATTTTTTAACTTAATAAAAATTAGTATAATATTTTAGAAGTCGATTCACACATTTTATTATTCTTTCATTATTATAATATTATTAATAACTACATTATTGATTTCCACCCACGCAGGTTTCCACCGGCTATCCAGGCATCAGAAGTATGCCCGCGTATTATATATTATGATTTCATGATACTCAAGTATAGGTATAGTGTAATTAAAACACAACATTATAATATGGAATGAAAAAGATTAAAGTTAAGAAAATGAATGGATAACGTTTTGACAACAACTTCCCACGCATCCGTGGTGGAAGTTCAATTATTACTTTTCGATATAATTTACAACGTAATATTTCAAACACATACATACCAAACTATATTATGTTAGCGACAACGCCCGCCGAATCGCGCCAACGCCATCATTAAAAATTCTAACGAAAATTCAATTGTGGTATTGGTATATTACTGTTATGATAGTTTAAGCTGGTTATACGGCACACTTGTCCACAACGAATATAATATTTTTAAACGAGTTATTTTGTTCCATTAGTGTTTTCAAAATAAGATTAAAACGGTAAAAGTTCAATCAAATTAATGAAGGGACGTCGTACTTGTCAAACTTCAACATTTCTACCCATCTGCACATATTTTTAGATAAATCAATTATTAAAAGTGTTGTCGCGGGAGTGAGTTTGTCGGCTGATGTTGTAGGCGGCGGGTCACAGGACCGGTCGGATGTGTTGTAAAATTACATTTCAGATTTAAACTTACAACGCACCAGTATATTATCTAGACTTCGGCTCTTGATGATTTTAGCAGAAGGCCAGTATAGAGCTCATACAATAAAAAATAAAGGCGGTTTTGTGAGTTTGTGAGTGAAAAATTTATGAACAGTCCATGGCAAGATATAAAGGCTCATATCACCGCTCCTGGTTTGAACATGACGTATTGATTATTAATCGTTTCGTTCATTCATTGTTATTCCATTGCTGTCTAAATACCCAAACACTGGAGGTTGATGACTTACATGGTAGAGTCGAGAGCGTTTATTTCATTAGTACTTTGTATTCTTATGTACAATCAGAAGATCCCGACGAGCACACTTCCGACGACAATTAATAATATTTTGAATTTATACTTAAATATTTTAATAAATGCCTAAAAAAATCGTAATAAATAACTTGTCTTATGTACCTACATATTTTATTCTAAACAGCTATTTGTCTGTAACTGTTCATACGATCGTGTGCACCTGTTAATAATCTATATTTATAAATACATATTATATATTTGCAAATACCATCACCCACCCACTCTGCCATTCATTCATCGCTAGTTCGCAACACCTCAAAATCTACAAAATAACGTATGGACTTGAAATTTGGAATAGTGGTTCTACTAATGATCCAGATGTGTGATAAGAAAAGATTTTCCGATATTGACATTTTGAAGCGAGGTGTTCAAATAAAAATCTTAAGATTCACGGTGGAAATTGAAACTTTTTTGGTTTATAAATAGTTGTCATTTCGAGCAGATTGGGTACAAGCGTGCATCAAATTATCGAACTTATGGTCTCGAATAAAGAAACTATAACTTAAAACCAAATGTATTTGTGTGTAGCTTATATACTCCATTGAATTTAAGATTTGTTCGGGGATTTGTTTTTAGAAATGTCAGAAAAGTTTAGAGAGTAAGTAGACAAAACCACTAAAAATAATATACCAAGTGCTAAATCCAATCCACGGTTTGCGGTTGACCGCCCGGGTCGATTTATTTCACAAAGCTTTAGGTGCAATGACGCCGATTTGTCCGTGAACCGAGGTGCACTAAAACTGAGATACATCACTTAAACCAAGATACCACGCTACTCTACGGCGTATATGGTATGTACTCTGTAGGATTTGCCACAAAAAAAAACTGCACACTGGCGAAGCAGGAATATTTACCTTTTTAGTAATATATAGGTATTATACGAATAATTTGGTATAATATATTATACATACTACAATATTGTACAAAATGATAGTTAAGTCATAGTCTTAGTCTTAGTCTTAGAATTAGTACTTTCGTAAATTTGTATTAATTAATCAATTTCATTTTAAGCCCAATGGCCCGTGCTGCCGAGGGTATATATATAATAAAAAAAAAAAATTAATTAACGTTAATATAATATTATTATGGAGTCAAGTTTAATCATTTAAAAACAACGCGAAATATTTCAAGCTGGTACCTATGTAATCTTAAAACTTTTATAAACTACTTTTTTTTTCAGTGTCTACATGCTGTACACTAGAAATAACAAACTCGAATTTGTATTTTTCAAATATCGAAGATAACTGTCGATCGATGATCTTATATATACATTCGATATTCGAAGTTTAAGAAATACCAATCAACCTATTTAAAAAAAAAAAAATTTACATCCTATATGAATAAAGTATACCACTTATGTCTATACTATACATGGTATACCTACGTGTTTATCAACTGTTTAAATTAAAACATACTCCATGCACTTGGTGATTTTTTTATGTTTATAAAGAGTACATTAGTTTGTACGTACATATTTACGTGTATACGGTTAGGGCGTTAGGGTTGTTATTATATTATTTATTATAGAGAGTTTATAATAATTATAATGCATTTTTATTATTGTTCATATTTATAATTACATAGTATTATAATAATTAACATAAACACGTAATTATTTTAGAGCTACAACAATAAAATTAAGAGAGAGAGAGAGAGAGAGAGAGAGAGAGAGAGAGAGAGAGACTATTAGATAATTTTAAATAGTTTTTCAGAGAAGGCGAGTTTGAATTACATAATATTTTATTAAAATATAATACTATAGTCCTGGCGGGTCTGCACCAAAAGTGTTTTTTACTCCGAGAAAATATAATTACCGTATAGCCACTAATTTTAAATAGTAAATTAACACAAGTGTATTATTTATTATACATTTTGTTGAATATATTGCATTGTATACAACAGTTAAATTTTAGAGCCCAGATAAAGAATATTTTAGAATCGTTTAAACAGACGCATGTGGATGATAATTATTGTAATTTTGTCTACAAGTAGTTTATCTGATATAGCTAGATAACCAACTATACGTTACAGTGTTTTATTTAAAATATGTGTAGCTATAATGTGAATGTTAATGGTTTTTTCTTTGAACATTTTTTAAAGGCGCAAATTTAAAATGAAGCAATTTTTTTGTACTTGTATCATTAATGCAATGCCATTAATTTAGAAATTTAAATTCCATTCATTTTAAAACGCCACTACAGCTAAGTCGTTAAATATTGAATTTTTATTAATTTTTATTACTACATATATTATCATATAATGTATAAAATTATTGGTTTTGTATTTAGAGTTTAATACTTTTAAGAGTTTAATACAATTATTATGTAATTTTTTTTTTTTAAATCTAGTTCTTGTGCAATCTGAGCAAGTGATGTGGATTATATAAAATATTCAAAAAAATTTAATTAAATTAGTTAAATTAAATTTACAATATTTCAGACTGGGGGCTTGTGTGAAGAGGCATCATACAACCATTGATGTAACTTATTCATAATAAAGTTATTTGATGTTTTTTTTTTAAACAAAACGTCGTCTTTGGATACAGCGAATCGATTTGTTGTACAGACAAATATTGTTTTAATGTTTGGAAATACAATATACATTATACATGCAGGTACGCCACATTGAAAATATTATTTAAAAACTACAGTAATGAGCTATTATCATTGTTCTTGTATAATAATATAAAGTATATACATATATATCCTTAATATATGCGGTCTTGTGTTAAATATCATTACAATTATACGCTCGTGTAATAATTGTAATGTTTTGATTTTTGCCAAGTAGGTACAAAAAGTCGAAATACGGTTTTAAAGGAAAAACAGGTGAAAACCAAATGGTTTTAATAGGTGCCTGCACGCACGCGTTGGATATTTAATGGTAGAGATTATCATAATATATATCATTTAACTATTCAAGTCGTGGGAACCGTAACGCGTGTTGAAAAGACGTACATGAGTATTACATATTATGTATTGCAGCAGTATACAGGTATATGTCGTGCATTTTTGCCCCATTCGCAGTATCGTATGTAGGTATAGTACGTGTATATTTGTGTCTGTGTGTATTTTGAAAATGTCATCCATCGTGGGAACCCCCCCCCCCCCAAAAAAAAAAAATTATAACATTCGTGCGACGCAAAACGCCACTCGGAATATTATAATATACATATTTATGATTAATGTCACCCATCGGGCCGTCGATTAAAATATGACGTACTGCATTTGATCAATGCGTCACCGTTAAAATGTTAAATTATTTACAACACGTGACTATACATAATATATTATGCATATAGGTACGTTTCACGTTTATGCCAATGGGTTTGATTAATTTACGGGAAGAGGAAAAAATATCGAACATCCATCAACAATTCAAAACGGCGTCGAGAATATAAAAAAAAAAAAAAAGAAACCGAAACGGCCATTATTTTTTTTCAGCAAACAAAGGTTCTAGATGCTATACCTACGTTTCCTCTGAGCCGAGTTTAGCAGCGGAAAAAAATAGCCGTAAGACAATCGGCGGCGGTTCGCACCGTGCAATCATGTTTCGTCGGTATACTTATCTATACCTAACCGGCGGCGTCGGCGGCGGTTAAGAATAAGCGACATCGATTTTTTTTTTTTGCAATTTCACTGCGAGTAATTTGCCGCGGCGTCGTCTGTTAAAATAAAATATAAATCGTTTGCCACACGTTTGGCGTTCGAATTTCGAAACTTAATTGACGGTATATGATGATACAATATTATGATAACGCATATTTATATAACTGTCGTGTAACTGCGATGCACGATGTGCCGGTGTACATAATAATACAGTATACACCTCCCCGTGCCCACATAATGTACCTAAATATTTATAACGAATACGATAGTCCTCGTCCGACAGAAACCTGAGACGTACCTTTCGTCATTAATTATCATACATCGACACCACTGGGCGGCAGTCGATCACTGCAATATCACATTAAATTAATATTTTTTTATACATCTCGGGTGGCCCATCGTCGGCGCAGTGAGAAGTCGAATACGTTTACACGTGTTTTTGATATCATTGCATTGAACTACGAGCACACCAATATTATTCTGATATAGAGTTAGAAAACGAACAAAATAATGTTAAATAATTGTTGTTGTTAGGCAGGCAGGCAGATACGTACGTGTTGTCTATAATATTGAATGATAATTCTTTTGGTAGAAACCGTCTGCACTTCAATCAAAATGTTCGAAATGCACTCGGTGTCCGATAATCTCATTTGAAAATATTAGAAATATTAATTTTAGTTGAAATCGCATGATAAATGTATTAGTATTTCAATGACGTTACAACGCGAAGTGGCTAATTTAGAAATAAACTTTTAATTTCATACTATTATTTTGGAAATGCTTCCGCGTGTAAGTAGTATTTATATGTTGTAGCTTTTCGTTGATTTTGAAAGTATAACTCATGTCTATATTACTGTTTATTCATTTTGGAAATAACTCACTCATTTTATATAATTATTTTTAAACTGTTGTTGTATGTAATCAATCATGACTAAAGAATAGATGTTTAGGTTCTTAAAAGTTTAAAATGATTCTTATATGCTCTAAAGAAAATATTAAAATATTTTTTTAATAATCGTTAAGCTGGTAGATTATACTTTTGTTTTACTTTAAAACATTTTAAAATCTGTATACCAGTTGCAATATAGACATAATATATATAATATATATACTACATATTCTTCTTATACATTAAACTTTATAAAAGTATAATATTTATATTTATCATCCGTTAATTGCACATTATGTTGCAATAAATGATTAAACTTGGAAATAATTGCTGCAAACCTTTTCTTTAGTAAATTATTTAAATGCAGTCCCACTTACAAAAATTAAACAATTTCCAATTTAATTACAAATAAGTTCTTTCATTATTCATTTTCAAATTAAAAACATTTTTATTCGTGGCCCGAAGTATTTTCCACTCAGAAAATGAACAAATAATACAATATAATAATTGAGCTGCATAAAATCAATAAATAAAATATAAGAAAATACCTAAACATCCGCTCTCTAGACTAAAATCATAATAAGAAAAATAACAAATTGACTTTTGTATTGTGAATTAAAAATACAATTTTTCCTACCGTCGACTGCACATATCCCCATTAGTAAATGGGCTTTTTGCAAATGGAATAATAAAGTCGAGTGCATGCAGCTCGAACATATATTTTTTTTTTCATCTCGAGTACAAAATTAAATGCGATCCGACCTCATCCGACTGGGGTAGGTATGTTTTTAAATCATTTATTTTTAGGAAAAACGTTGGCAATATTTTATTGTTATACAACAACGACGAATCGTGACCATCGGTGAATTATTATCATCACAGCGCTCGAGGATAATAATAAATTGTATTATAATAATAATGTTTTTAAAATGTTCATGGCATCATCTACAACTGCGCGGGTATTGGGTGGTTTTTAATGTGGGCGAAGGTATGGTTGGTTTGGAACGCGTGCATGTGTGCTCGAGGATATTTTGTCACTGAGAACCCGGGCGGTCACCCATCCGGGAACAAGGGACACCGGTTGGTGCTGGCACTCAGGCGACGTTCGAAGCCAAAACGTCGCGCCACACCAAGCCGCAACAATAATAATAATAATAATATTATTATTATTATTATTGTTATTATTATTATTATTACAATGTTATCTAGGCAGTGGTCGCCTTGGCGCCGGAGTAGGGCCACACGCGGTCGGTTGAAACGCGCCCAGACGACGGCGAACCAGTTTCAATACGGCCGGTCCGCGGTCCGGTGCAGTTGGCGCGCGCGCAGTTTCGGTGCGAGTGCAATTCGTGCGCGGTCGTAGTCGACGTCCTACGTGAGCAGTTTTCGCGGTGCTTCGCCCTTTTTCTAGGGGGTTTTTTTTTTTTTTTAAATTTCCGTTCATTCCTTCAACATTGTTCGCGTGCCAATCCGAAGGAAATGAGCGACAACACGGCTCGGAGTGATCTACCGTTCGATCTTTAAATGTTTCTCAGAGATCATGGTGAGTGTCGAGTTTTTCCATATTTAACGCGTTTCGAGCTTTTGTACGACCGACCTTTGAACACACGAAATGTCTCTCCGATAAGTCTTCATTCGCATACCACACATTTTCTCTGCCTTCAATTAATACATATAGTAGCTTGGTCTTATCGTCGACGGGCACTGCAGGTGGGAAGTACAAAGATGAAATGGTATAAAGTACCCATGCGAGCATTTTATACCTATGGTAGGACACGAAACATTAGTGGACGGCGTATTGGGAGATAGCCTTTACGCATATATATATGTTGTACCACCTACCCACCTGTCCATACTTACCCACGTCCAACGGCGGAATGCAACAACACAGCATTTTGGAAATTCGCCAATTGTATTTGGTGCGATCCGTATATAATTTAATTACTGCTGGTGGATACGAATTTTTCCCTTCGAGGGGCACCGCCGCATTCGACAGGTCGCCTGCTCGTGGAAACCATCTGCTACATTACGTTTCAATAATATTTTATGTGCATGTATAACGTTATAATGTACAACCGAGATTATTCGTGTTTACCCATCGTGCAGTTCTCGACAGTTGGGATTATACAAATTCGTATGGTCCGGATGAAGCTTATCTCTCCCGCAGTGTTAAATTATTTACGTCATACCTATAGGCGAGGCTTTAAATCATTGTTTTTTGACTAAAATCATCTTTATTTGGAGTTTTATACTGACACGCCAGTATTATAACATTGTTTTCAGCTCATTGTATATTTTTAAGTTTATGAATAAAAATTTTAATATTTAAAATTATTATCCCAACATGTTAATGTTAAGTTTCTGATATGTTTATAACTATAACCAGTAACCACCACTTCAAAGATTCATATATTAAGCTTGATAAAAGTGAAATTTAAAAATCGTTGGAAATTAATTTGAATTAAAAGCAACAGTGTGGTTATAAATACAAAGGTACCGACGATGATAAACTTGCAAAGATTCTGTAAGTTGCATGAAGGATTTATAAAGGGAGATTAAATAAAATCACTTTTAATGTAAACGCACAGCAGTAAATATACACACGAAATATTATTTTTTAATTTTCAGTTTTTAATTAAAGTGCTATATATTTTTAACAATGCTATTGTTCGCATATTTATATTTTAAACACAGTTTAATAAACAGACAAATGAAAAATAAAAATGAAAATTTAATCCATTCAAATTTGAAACTGATATTTATACCTATTATGTTTACTAAAATTCCTTTCCCAGAGTAATATACCTAACTACTGTGCGTGTGTTAAGCTAAATATTAATTAAATTTGAATCAAGTTGATTTATATATTTGTTATTAACTCGTGACTACAAATCTATAAAACTGTTCCGTATTATACTGGGAAAAAAACTTCTTTGGATTATTATTATTATTTTTTTTTTTAAATTGTTAAATAGCTTGTAGATGTATGGAAACATAAAAAAATGTAAATATTATTACATTATTATGTATTATTATTACATATAAAACGCGGAAAATGATGAAGTTTGTCAAAAACAAATCAAAGATAATAATAGATTTACACAACATAATAAGGTTATTATTTTTGGTCCCTTTTTAATAAAATATGATAGACATCTTTGCAATATACATACATCCTAATTCGGGCAAATATAGTTTATACAGTTATTATAAAGATACAATGGACGGTATGTGTCTTATATACCCACGTTTAAATTTTGAGGTAATGCGTATACTCGATGAATGACAAGTTGAATGACCTATTCGAGTATACCCACATCAAGATTATCAATAAAAGTTTGCCGGCGGGTTTTCATTGGCTAAAAAAAAAAAAATGTTTAAACAAACACTGCATATGAAATGGATGTTAAAAGAATAAATGTCTTGTTATTCATTAAAAATTAATACTCATCTCTTCCATTATTGTTTGCTTTTCCGATTAGAATAATAGACCCTGCGAAATTTATTTTTTACTTTATATGATTATACATGAATATATTATAACGAGAGCATCGTTCTTCAAGTGATGGCCGGGATTGTGCATTTATTTCATTATTCGTATTGTTTTTTTGTTTGATACTTTATAGGGCAGAAAAGTTCGGTCTAGATTTGTTAAAGGTATACATTTCTATATAATATTATAGCCTAGAGGTATTTTATAAGCTTTACCATGCCAAGGTTCCTTCTGCTCTTCACGTCGTATTTACGGCTCTTAAATTATTAATGACAGAATAATATAGTGATTGTACTTAAGAAGGTGTATTTATTTAACGTTTTAAACTATCGTAAAACAATAAAATATTAATTGTTTTCTACTTCTATGCCACAACTTCCTTGATCAACACTCATGACACCCTTTGGATCTGCGGTGTATAATTTTAATACCTCTGCTATGCTTCTCGTCTCTAGCTGCTGCTAGTGCATAATACACACAATTGTTTTTATATCTTTCCACCCTTGAAGTTTTTTTTATAAAATTGTTATTGATTTTAATTTTAAGAAGATAATGGGTTCTACTGAACTAGTTCGGTATATATATATATATATATATATTATATATATTTTAACATTTTAAATACTAACATAAAAACATCAGCATATTTTTCTTATTTACAATAATTTTTTGGACAATCTGAATTTTAACAGATTATTGGGTTGTGATTAGTTTCCGGGTTTCGTTGTTAGTGTTTCCAACTTAAATTAGCGCGAGTACACTTTAAGATAAATATGGCTTTATGTATATAAACATACAATATCTACGATTGAAACATAGTGCGTAGGTAACAGCCGCCAGTCAGTATTTATAAATACCTCTTTATTTGTTTTAAACATAATAATTTAGGTTGAGTTTTCATACATCTATAAAGCTCTTATGTTATCAGTGAAAACCCCGAATGAATAATTGCCCACGTTGACATAAACGGCAACTACGTAGGGTGTTAAAATAATATATAAATTGTGTGTTGTGTGTATCTAAATTTATTCTCCGAGGAAATTACATTTGTATGTTAATTATCGCATTCGATTCTGAATGTCCAGTGGAAAGAAAAAAAAAAGAACGATAACGATGATCATATTTGTAATATAACAGATTAATATCTTTGATATACGAACGATAAAATCGTAACCGTGTACCCGACTCACATTGTAGTACATCGTATTATATTATATTATGTTTGCGTAGGCTCGGAGTGTTAAGTCTTGTCAGTGTAAATTAGATAGGTACACGACGATTTAGTAATTTGCGTCGCATAATATAATATTATAATAATATATACATAATGCAGAGTGTGACGTGTGTGCGCTTCCATTAAATATTAATTGTTATTGACGTAAAACGATCGTATCGAGCGGATAACGTCAATCGCCGAAATAAACTCTTTCCGTCGGACCGCACCGCCGCTTTGACGGACGGGAAAATTAACTACCTTGTCCTATATGTGATGGTTTTTAAGCGTCTGTCACGGGACGATGATTGATGCGGTTTATCGTAGTGGCCCTTTGAGGTGGGCCTTTTGAAAATGTCGTCCGACGGTGTTGTACGCTCTCCGGCGGATGTGAAAATATGCATTAGTGCAATGTATCATATTATACAAAGTGCAACGGTGCACACAACTATTTTATGGGTAGGGACCTGCAGATGGTGTTGGTGTTTAAATGTTATTTTTTTGACACGCGACACAGGGCAGTGTTCACAGGCGCAACACGTCATATTATATCGTACGACTTGGGCCACAATGCCACATCAGAGATTTTAAAAACGAATGTATAATATATAATATGTACACGAAATGCCTTCCCATATATTGTAATGATAATAACGTTATTAATTGGCTGTCGAGAAAAGTGACATTTTCCGAGGAGAACAATAAAGTAAAAACACCGTATTGGCGCGTACGAATCGGATGTCATATTATAGACAGACGGACGTCCGAATATTATCGTGCGCTTTAATGCGATATAATATATTATACTGCATGATGCGTCTTGTCGGTCTGTAAATATTATTTTTTTCGACACTTGACGCTCTGCAGTGTTTACAGGTAGGACACCACATAATATCGTATTATTATCTCGCACGACGTGGGCCACATCAGAGATTATTTTTTATCATTAAGGGGAACCCGCGCAACACTACAGGCCATCGGGTGATAATCGGAGGTTTTAAAAAACGGATGCATCACGCGTACACGAAATACCTTTGCCGTGTAATAGTATAACGTTATTAATCGGTTGTCGAGATAACACATAGTGACGTTTTCCGCGGAGAAGAATGAAATAAAAACGCCGTATTGGTGAACGAATCGGACATTATATTTACAGACCGACGGACGTCCGAATTATTATCGCGCACCATAATATTATAATATATTATTTTTTTATGATGCATAATATAACACGCGCGTACACGCCGATGGAGCGTGGGCGCAATCGCCTCCCGTGCGGACGAGCGATTTTTTCTTCTTCCCGTGCACGACCACTTTTGACCGTCAAACAAAAAATACTATAATGCTCGTGTACACAGAGGAACAAACATAACAGTATGATCTGCTGTAGTGGTACAGGCAGGTAGGTATAATAGGTATATACCGCGATGTACCTCATCCGGAATAATGGCAAATCAATTATGTCGGACGGCGCGGCACGAGTTCAACCGAGTCCCGAGAGCATTGAAATAATAAAATAAATACGATATATGTCATATTATATATACAGAAATATGTGTTACCGGCGCACGTGCTTCGAAAGGTCACGTTTTTCCATACAGACACGGCATAATAATGCGTGTACAACGTCGTCTGCGTTATACATTTATACCATAATATTATTGTTTCGCTAAAAATTGTAACTATTACCGTACTGATACCGTACTGATACCGAAGGTTTACCAGTGTTCAGGGCCGGAAGGGATGTACGGGGTAGTGCTGTTGTGTTGTGGGCAGAATTGCGAGCAGCTGCGGTCGGAAAATCCTATTAACTGCTGAACCTGCCAATCAATTATAATAACGTTGGTTTTTTGTTTTTATCAGTTTTATTGAAAAACGGGGTTTTTACTTTTTTTTTTCATAATAGTTCAGTATAACATAGAGGTGTTTAAAACTATTTCGAACGGGCCATCTATCCGTCTTAATATTATTACCCGGATCGGTATAGGAGTATAAAATATATTACAGCATGATCTACTATATGAAACTAAAAACGATTTAATTTGCATTTGTTTTTATTAAAATTAAGATATCGAAAATTCAAAGTCAATATTGAACCGTAAATGCCACTGAAATATTTTTAGAAGACCAACTTTTTTATTTATATTTTCTTAATTTTCTCAACTAAAAATGATTAGAAATCAATTTCATAAACTCATTATATATGCTCCCACAACAACGACTGTATTTAAAGATCTTTAATCATATACCATCATCATGTACCAAGACGAAATTTTTTATGCAATTGAAAAAAATAATTATAAATAATTGTTTGGTGTTGGTATTTCTGACTACCAGAACTCTTCAACTTCCCTTTAATTGTATATCAAATAAAACCATACAAACATAGAATTCAATAATTTTAATTGGTAAATTCTGTAATTGCAATCAGAAATGTATTGATTCCCAGCCACCATTAACGCTGATTGTCGATTATGCCCCGACCCTTAAAGTGCGGTTATGGCCCGAAAACGCCTCATCGCCCGTCGAAAGAGGATTTATAATCTCCTCGATTATTATATGATTTTCTCTATAAAAACACACTTGAAACCCGCACAGTCACATCATATAGGGTACATCGGATGAAAAGTTAACGCAAACACACTGCACAATGCAAGTACCTACGACATTATACGTATTAATATAGTGCCCACGAGCGTGCAATTTTGTCACCGTTACGCGTCTGCGCTTTGCATATTATTACCATACATATTATTATACACTTACATTATACATTATATATTATATTATCACTACGACTATATAGTCATCGCAAGCGGATAGTTGGACGAAACGTATTTTCTGGTTTCTAGCTGTATCGTGTGCTTGACGTGACTATAATTGTGTATACGTAGGTAATGTCGGCCCATTGTATTTTTTTTAAATTGTACTTTGATCCAAACGAACTACGCCACGCGACACTCGCGTCGGCGATTCACTATGTAATGTCCGTGTAAAATGAAAACGGGTAATAATATAATAATAATGACATGGCACGGTAATTGCCACTAACGTGTTCTGAGGTCAAGCATTATCCGGAATCGCTGGCTCCCGGATCGGTGACCACGCGTGTTTTTAGTGACGAATCCTCGCCCCATATTATACACGTGTTCCGAACCGACCATAACTTCCCCCACATTAAAAACCACCTGATAACCGCGCAGTTGATGCCTTGAATATACAAAAATTAATATTATAATACTATGTATTCGATTTTCGCTCTCTGCAAATTCATATACGATCGACTATAAGTAGATATTCTCGGTGAACAAATTTAAGTTCAGATAGATTGTACATTTTTTAATTTGATTAATATAATAAATAATAATTTTAGTAACCATATAATATAGTGATGTCAATAGTGATGCTGATGACATGTATGAAATTGTGAACGTAATATTGGTATCTCGAGCTTTTTTATTTATAATATTGCAATAAATCACGCATGGTTTCGACTTTTAAGTAAATGTCTAGTAAGTGTTTGATTGTTTTACTCTTATATTATGTGTATTTATTGCGCAGTACCTATATTTTATGTTCAATTATTGTACAAAGCGTATTATAGGTATTTGAACAAGAACGAATTATGATTTGTGAAGAACGGATAAATAGTTTGTGTGATATCTAAAACTTAAGTGGATTGGTAGTAAATTAAGTAAAAAAAAAAATTGATACCTATATAGAGTTATTTAAAAGTGTATTTTTTATATGACCAATGTCAATTATTGAATTATATAAATATTCTATACTTAAAGTATAAAATAATACTTACTATCATTATTATGTAACCTACAGTCATAATTACCAGAAGGCAGAAATAAAGGTAGGTAGGTAGGTGGGTACATAAGTACATAACTATTAACTATAACATTATGATCGTGCCACAGCAATAAACTGCATTGATTCTTTTTGAACGAAGGTGCAACAAAAAGAAAACGTTCGGTGCAATAACGCGTAATTACCACAATAATACTATGTAGGCCGTTTGCGAAATGCAATTCATCTATTAAATTAGATGCCTATGTGTTTCGTATTCATTACTTGTCACTGGAGATTTCTTAGTGTGATTTTGTTTTACAGTTATCGAAAATATTGGCAATATATATATTCACAACACTGCAAAATTTATTTAAAATTTATGAAAATAATTTTTTTTAATCCATCATTCCGTTTTATTTAGTATATAGTTGTTGAGATATTTTAATTCAATTTTTAAATAACTAATTTATTTATTAAATATGGAGTAGTTAAATTTTGCAAATGATAAACATTGTTTATGGAACAGTTTCAGCATATTCTAATAATCAAATAAGTAGACGGTAGTAGGACAGTAGGTACGCATGATAATAAACAATTCTTTACGTCTGAATTGATCGATCGCATTGATAAATCAATTGCAATAATTTATTATTACTTATTGAGTACCTACACTTTATGTAGTACTAACAATAAATACTGTACATACGTCACGGTGCCATACGTGAATACAATTTACATTTAAAAAGTATAGTTTTGTACGAGATTAAAATTGCCCAATATTAAGCATTATTCACAAGATAGTTTCAAAACATAATTGCAGTTTGTGCACAAATTAATTGTTTTTTTTTTTTTATTAGTTTATGGTATTTTTTTAACACCTATTCACCCGACGACCTTAAAATCGCGTTTAATGGCTCATAACTGGCTTGAATCAGTGTATCCGTCGACCGTTTCAATGTTTCGACAGAGGGCAAGTATAAAAATAGTAAATACTGTGTAGTTAACACGTTGGTCTCATAACGAGTAACAACGATCGAAAATCTGATCACATGAGTGTACATATTATTCAGTATCCACAAGTCTCTATATACAAGCCCTGAGGGAATATGATAATGTTGATCTGCCAATTAGCGTCTACCCGTAAAATTATACCGGTCTTGTTAATACAAAATTTTTAAAAAACACAATATATAATTTTCCAAGGTCTACGGAATTCTCGGACGTTTTACAGCGTAATAATGCATTAAATTCACATGAAATTGATATAATTGGAGGATCGACCAATCGTTTATTGAAATCAAACACGATTAGTTTTATGGTAATATTTCTTCAGCTATATAATGGAAAAATAAAAAACGATTTGGAAGTTTTGCTTTAAATGGTCGATTGTCTCATTTTTTTTTTTTTTTTTTACCATACATATTGAATACCTAATGTAATGGATAAACATTTAACTAAAATACAATAGATCGTATTTTATTGTTCTCTAATGCCCTTCAAATAGTACTATTAAGAAAGACACTATAAATCCGAAAAATCAGCTATCATATAGGTATAGAAATCGTTAAGAGTATTTACGACAATGACTCAAAGTATTCGAAATGAAAAAAAAAGACTTCCGGAAAATTATTTAGAAATAAATAATCATAATAAATTGTCAAGCAATGCAAGGAAATTAGAAAATAATTTTGGTTCAATTTACAATATAAATATTAGTCATAATGCATGTGAATTTCAAATATTAGACTATTACAGAATATAGTGTAAAAAAAAAAATACCCAAAAATTATTTTGAAATTTAAAACTGAGAATACAAATTTTTACGAAATGAAAATAAAATATATAATCGAACCACTCTAAATAAGAGAAATTAACGGTATAGTATTTCCTTTGTTCGCAGTAAAATGTATTAAAAATTTAATAAAAAAAATATATAATATTTAGGTATAGCGGTATTTGAACCTAGATAAATTAATTTTTATGAGGTCCTTATTTTCATTGTTTTTAATATTGAACTGTGTCAGTTTATAGCTTTTTATTAATCAAGTTATACAAAGATATAAAATTATAGTTATTTTATAAAGCAAAAAAATAAAAATTATACATTTTAGTTGACATACATTTCTTTATATATATGTTTTTTTAAATTCATTTTAAAATTAATTAAAATACTATTCTTAGTGTTATACTGTTATAAATACTTAAATTTTATATAGTATATTCTATATTGTCTTCTAGAGTAGTATTATTGTTATGATTACCTATATATCCTATAATGACTTTGTAACATTAAATAAATTAACTATTAAAAACTGTTCTAAACACGAATTATAAATTTAAATTTATAATTTTTAGTATGAATTATAAGATTTTGCACAAAGTATAAAAGAAGTGTACTTTATATCACAACATGTACCTATAACTTGTGTACAAAAATAGTTTTTCATTATATTGTAGCCGCGCTGTGCGTATATAATATCGCGAGTATTATGTTTTTATTTATTTTTTTCATATTTCATATTACAGCATATTATCCGAACACTTAATTGATATTTTTCGAAACTTAAAGCCAACATACAACCTATTTCTAACCTATACTATCTCATTTATTGATGACGCGCAATACTACCGTGACGTGAAAACGGTTTTTAAATCATAATTTTGAAAAATTCAAAAGACAAACGCATACGGGTATCAATTGTAAGACATATTTTTATGTCGCATAAATAAAATAGTACCTATACTTCGACATCAATATTAATCGAGTGTTCGTAAATTGGTATTTTTTTCCTCGTTTTCTATAACATTTACTCAATTCTCATTGCATTCGACGATCTACTCGGGCACGGTTAGTTTTATTACACTTATGACATCACCAAAGCGCTGCGCACTACTGCGAAACACATTAATTAGCAGGGTGGGCGTGCATTTCGTAGGATCGGGTTTATCTTTTAGCGTTTATGTAAATCAATATGGGTCTCCGACAAACCTACACAATGCTAACGGTACTACAGAATCATATATAATGTGTGTATAATGTATTTAATATGTACAGGTACGTTTTTCTCGACATTGCAGGAGAATCTTGCACGTGTTCGTGTATACCTACCTAATATTGTAATGACGACGATAATAATATTTTCCCCGGAGCCACGCAAGACTGACGTCAGGCCGAAGCGTTTCGCTATACATAATAATAATAATTTAATACAAAAAAAAAAAAAAAAACCATCAAGAGCGAAAAAATGTACACCGATGTGCTTCCAAAAGCCAAGACGGTGTCGGAGCTGCAGTAATTTGGAATAACGTGGAATTCTTGTATAAAATGTCCAACTCCTGCTCAGTAGTCACAGCCGAGTCAATGGCCATATTAAAAGCGCTCGAAATAATATCCGATAACAACATACAAGACACTATTATCTCCACCGACTCTCTCAGTTCGATCAAGAATATAAAAAACACATATAATCCTTCAGATACATTGGGCTACATAATATTCGAAATGAAATTTACACCTTATAATACCATAATAACTTCAAAATCAAACTCTTTTGGGTAAAAGAAAATGAACTAGCTGACCTCGCAGCCAAAAATGCTATCGCGTCTTCACTATCTTCACCCACACAAATCATTTCCTCCAGTGACATATACGAATGTTCTTAACAAAGAAATGTCAACAAAGGTGGACACATCTTATTATACGAAACTAAACCATATAAAACATGACACCGATAATTGGACATTTCCCTTAGAAATTCATAGATAATTCAAAGTTATAATAACCAGAATAAGAATTGGACACACAAAAATTTCCACAGTTTCCTAATGTCCAAAGAAGAACCACCAATGTGCACAACATGCGGTGATCAAGTCACCATCAAATACACACACTAACCGAATGTCGAACCTCCGACAGTACCCGAACAAGCCACAATACCTACCCGAATCACTATCAGAAACTCTATGCAATCACCCTCAATCCGTTACCAACATCATGCAATTCATCACAGCCGCAAATCTTATTTCCAAAATTTAATGTAACTTATATATATATATATATGTATACAATTTATGTAATTTCTGTAATTTATAATTTTTCTGCACTGTAAGCCCAATGGCCCACATGTTGCCGATGGTATTATTATAAAAAAACAAAAAAAAAAAAATTTAATAATAATAAAAAAGAAAAAAACCAAGATCGGGATACGATCGCGTCTTTGCGACGTGTGCCGTTGAAAAGAATACGAACGGTGCGCGACAATGCGACAGTGGCCGGACGGAAAACGTACTCGGCAAAACTAAATTAACAATTATTAATGAGCTATGACGGCCGATAATACTAATCAATAACGTTTCGACGGCCGCCGCGGACACTCTCTGAATTTCAACTATAACCGCGGTCGTCTGCAGCGTCATCGCGCACACCGTTCGCACCCGTCACACGCGCACACACACTCGAAATCGTGAAAAATATTTCCGGGAAAAGAATCCGTCGTCCGAATCATCTCCGATGAGGCATCGATCATTACAATAAAGAATATAATGTCGCTGAACTCGCTGCGGCGTGCACGCGATTTGTAATTAGTATTTACTTTGTGTTATTTTTTTCAAACGTTTAATATGTACCTATATAAATAATAACCTATGTATATGATATGAGAACTCGGTGTTTGTGAGTATAGACTGCGAGTGCCAATATACACATTCCGCAATACTGGGACGATCGCCGCAGCGAATCCGACAGCGAAACGTTTAATTTTGGTTTACGCGACGGTAGACGACTTACCTGTATTTGATGATCGACGACAAACGCCGGTTTGATAAAATTGCAGTATTTCAAATCAGACCACACACGCGGTATCGAAGAGCGATATGAAAATAAAGAGTTGCACGTCGATCGCTGTCTGTAAATATTTTGCGCAATACTCACTGCTTTTCGGAAGATATTAATTGTTAAATAGCGAGCAATTTTTATTGTATTACGCAGCTGAACGCTGAAGTACGCAATTGTATCTAAAAGTATTTGCGAGAGTAACGAAGTTTGTAGTGACCTATAATTGTATTATTGTTTTAAAAGTAATTTCCTACGTCAAATAATTTCTATAGTGCTTTGCTGATGGAATATAAAGCATTTTATTGCTAAATAAATCCAATAAACTCCAACAGGAATGTAATTTTTTGTTCGAATTACAGTAGAAAACATTATTGTGTCATTACTCATTTAATATTTAATGGTGTGGAAGAAGTGCAATATTATTTGTTTTATTAGCCGTTTTAGTCACGTACATATAGTTTCAAAATTTAAATTTAAAAAATGAAACTCGTATTTCACGAGTTTATAAGATAGATACTGACCGCAGTCAGCTTAAACACATTCATGTGTGAAATATTGGTATTTGTGGGCTTTAAATAAGTTATATTTATTTGTTTATATACCATTTTCAATAAACTGAACAGTTTATTTTCATTAGGAAGGATACTAAGTAGGTAGACTATATTGCATATTGTGTACAGCTATATATTTTTAGAGTCTAAAATTAATTAAAAATATTGATTATGTGTTTGTGGTACTTCGTAGGTACTTCAATAATAAGCTGAAAATGTTATTAAAACGAAACATTTCTGGAAATGTTACGTTTTAATGAACGGTTAAGATTATTATGATAAATAATAAAGACGATCAATGTATTCGGGTCGGTAAAGAGAGGTAGATAACTTATGAGTAGACTTAGATCATATTATGGTACATATACTATTATAGTATAGGTATAGTGAAGTTTGTTATGAATTGTTGAGAAGTTTATATACTAGTCGTTCGAAGTTCTTACAGCAATTGAGCGTGGTAGTAACTTGGGAACATTTGTGTAGAAGAAGGGGGGGGGGGTAAACTTTATTTTATGCCGGTATGACCATAGATTAGATTTACTAAATCTTCAATGTAACACAATATCTGAGCTAAATGCTATTTTATACATTTATAGTTTGTTTGGAGTTTAAATACTAATGTACCTACTAAATAAAACTCAATTTTGTAACTTGATAGGGTACCGCCTATGAAAACGTTCTGCCTACTGATTTTGTTTATATACAATAAGGTGATTCATAAAGCATCCTCACCCACATATCATCGACCAATAATGAATTTATTCAAATTCTGGTTTTTTGAATTTGTTAGTAATACTTACTGTCTACTAATAAGGAAGATATTTTCAATTGTTTTTATACAATTATTGAAAGTTTTAAAATGATAAAAACTTTTTTATTCAAATGAAAACTAATCTATTTTTTTATGAGTTGTGAAGAAGATGATTTTTTTGAAAATATTGATATATCTATAAACTTGATTTGCAGTAAAAGTTTATGAGTTAGGTATTGAAATATAAAAACTAAAGATAATATTATAATTATAGCTAAAAATGGCTTAAAAAAAATATAAAATATAGGTATGTAATACTTAATCTAGTACTATTTATTTACTAGTACAATTTTTACAAGTTATAAAACGTTAGTATAGATTAATAATTATTAATGAATATAATGTATACTTAAAAATATTAATAGACTATTATTAATTACAATAATTTCCAAAATCAAAATAGGTCGGTTTATGGTTAGATCTTTCAAATATATTATCTTGTTAATACACATGTTAAATAACTCAAAAACTGCGAATTTTGATTTAGATATATCAACACTTTCAAAAAGACACATGCTTCACAACTTACAGAGAAACGGTCAATTCTCACTTGAATAAATAAGTTGATAAAATATATAAATTATAACGTTTTTCTATGAATTTCAAATATTATACTTTTTTGAATAATGAGTAATAACCTCTACAAATCGAATGCCTTTTGTGAAATTTGTAGAGCAAGGGAGCCCGCGGGAGGTACCCTCCCCTCCATAGTTTACGCCCATGACTTTGATTGAGATTTCATAAAGGTTATTTGTATTTATACTTGTGTACCAAGGGAATAATGGTATTTGACACAGGCAAATATATTGAAGCGTTCGAGTGGTTTTGGTATTTGATACTCAATTGATGGTTAAGCAATATCCCCTCAAATTCTGATAACGTTATATAATCACAAAACCAAATTAATATAGGTACTATGCAACTTTAAAAGTTTGACTTGGGTTTGTCGATGGTGAATTTGTTACTAGAGAAAAGAGTTGGATGACTTAAATGTACATAAGCATTTTTATTTGTTTATTGTTCAACTTTTGATAGTCAATTTATATTTTAAACTTATTAGAATTTTTTTTTTCTCTACAGGTAATTTGATAATATAATAATTCAACATTAATAGTGAATATTTTTAGTAAAAAAATATACAGGTATATAGTATAAATAGTGAAAAAATCAAAATTTACTAAATCGTCGGTCGAGTGTAATTGAATTAAAATACTATTTATTTTTATAACGTTGTGACACGCGTTAATATTGTGGGCCTTGGAAATTACTTAGTATCGTTTCCAAACACGTAATGTACATGGGAAGGTTAGTATAACGCTTCCACGGCAGTACAACTGTACAATAAATCGACTTGCGTTAACTTATGATAGTGCTTATATGCTCATACCATACACTCCGAGGAAACACTAAGAACTCTCGTCGCGTGAAAAGACATTGGAAGAGTTGTAAACAGTAGCGACACGACTTGATAACGCCATCGCCGCCGTCGTCATTATCACATCAGCTGTTATACCTATACGTCGACCGTAGGCACAACAATAATAATAATATGTGAAATAAGCATTTTACTCACACGCGCGTACACGCTTACACGCATAAATATGTGTGTGTACATTCATATCGCGTGTATACCTATACGGCGTATTTTGATTTCTGTACAATATCTTATAATATGTGCCCTTGTCACGGTCGTCACATATACATATAATATACGTATAATACGTATAAAAAACAATGCGGAGGCGTTTGTTCTACAGTGTGCCTATATCGTGCGACGAGCGCTCGTTTTAGAATCGCATTACATAGAACTATGTGTAGATACAGCTGACGACGTTGATCGTCTCCCTCGCTATATATGCAGCGCGCACACATTCGTATAATAATATTTTATTTTTTTATTGCAATATAATTATTTTAACATGCCGGATCGTCTACCTACACCTGTCACGCCCACCGGCGTCAATTTGCGTGCGCACAATATCATATATAGGTACGTATATATATAATATGTATATACCTGCCAGTCACAAACCGTGTGTGTGTTTTGCAGCAGCCGGGCGACGGAGTGTAGTAATGTTTTCATTATATTTTGGATTTGGGCAGGTACCTTCGCGCCGGCGACCTTGAACGGCCTAAAGCTACCGAACTTGGACGAGAAAATAAATGTTGTCGACCGGGCGTGTATATACCCGCAGCTACGGCCTACCATTATATTTTTCTTGCCGTACGATTGCGCCACACCAAATCCGAACGTAAAATAATATTATGTCTGTGAGATAAACGATATAGCAACAATACATCGTACCTATATATATATATATACGATACCTAAAATGTATTAAAAAGGCCTCAACCGTAGACGATCCGTCGAAATGCGTGCGCACATCGAATTGCTTTATACTGTTATTTCGATCGACAAATATGGAGAGATGGCAATATAGCACAACGATGTTTACAGGTTATAAATTATAATACGTCGAGTTTTGATGTACGCGATGATCGCAGTGAAAAAAAAAATGAATCAATTGTCTCAAAGTATATAATACCATAAAAATGCGCTTTTTGGGATTTTAATTTAATTTTTTTCATTATTATTTAAATAAGGCTTCAACTCCTGAGGTCATTAGCCTGTAATAATTACAAAATAGTAGTAATAGAGTATTGGTCTTAAAACTATATGGGGACACAATATTATGTTTAACAATAGAGGGAGTTTGTAGATTTTAATTCTATATTACATTTTTCGATAAGTTTTATCGGTGGACGTCTTAACTGGACTTGCACTTGATAACTTGTAAGTGTCAATATATATTATGACTTATTATATATGCAACTGGTGTCTGGTATACTTACGGTACTCGACGGCTTCACTGATTCTTGATTTCCAACTAACCAGATTTCAATTGCAATAAATTCAGACATAATTCGTTGTGAAATCTAAGAAAGATGATGGTCGGCTCAGGGTTTCTATATCGGTAGGTATTCGAAGTGTCAAATTACCAATGTCGATCAATCTATCGTCAACAATTTTCATTAAAAAATGTTTGTACCTAAACGTTATTAGACAGGTATCAAATATATTAGCGAAAATAAACAATACAATTTATAGAGAATATCGCAATATTAATGCTGCAGTGTTAAAAACAATCGATCAGTGTGGAAGATAATAACTTGACTTTACAAGTTACTGTAACGAAATTGCTTTTTAATTAATTTTATGGTAATTTAATTGCATTTTATCGTAGGTATAATTTATATGCAATTTAAGCTACTTTTTTATAGTGAAAATTACTAAATTATTCTTTACTTTATTTTTGTTTAATAATTTTTAAAACTTATTGATAATGTGTGTAATATTAAAATATATCATTCAAGTATTATAATTTATAAGAAAAATTTTCTGAACTGTAATATTTTTATTATAGCTTTTGACTATTTGAAGATAATGTGTTATTTTTACAATGGAATTCTTATCTATATTGTTTTAATATAAATTTGGAAAATAAAGAGGCGAAATGATCGAGTATATATCATTAATATCATATTGTTGATTGTCATTATTCAGTTTATGAATACATTATTGTTTTGTTGGTAACATGGTTATTAAGCTCCATCG
This sequence comes from Myzus persicae, assembly GCF_001856785.1. Classification (NCBI taxonomy): domain Eukaryota; kingdom Metazoa; phylum Arthropoda; class Insecta; order Hemiptera; family Aphididae; genus Myzus; species Myzus persicae. The sequence continues at coordinate 533,544 of NW_019101036.1, forward strand.
TTTTTTTCGAAGAACTCAAAAGTAATGTGACTTGACTTTACACAAATAAAGTAACTTAAAAATGATCTAGTTACAATTTTGATGATGAATTAGTAAAGTAATTTAATTACCGAAAAAAAAAAATAATTTTCCCAACACTGGAATCGATATAATTAGGTACTTTCGTTAGAATGATTTTATTCGTGATTGAAATTGTGTATTATCTATGTAATGTAATAAAAGAAATTCGCTTTACTAGAAAAAAAATTGTATAATATTACACGAACAGGCTATTCAGTACCTGCTGTTAAATGAATAAAATAATTTTATTTGAAAAAAAGTGTTATAATGTATCTATTTATTAACAATAACTCATACTCAACTTATACCTATTAGAAAATGAAGGTATACTGAAGAAACACTACCACAATTCAATAGACATTTAAAATGAAAGGAAAGGACGATCGTATTGTTGATGAATAAAAATGACTTTATACAAACTTGATTTTCTATAATATAGTACACGACTGTTGTGAATCGTAATTGCTAATGTACATAATTGATTGCAAGGAATCAATCATTATGTTACGTAGATCACAAACAGGTGAAATGACAGATGTATCAGAGTGGGTTAGGTTAGGTTTGTCTACCGACGTTGACCTAACCAAACATAGAATAGCCGGGGAAACAAGAAATATTATAAAATAATAGAAAATATTATTTAAAAGTATACGGACGGCTAACACGACGAATAGTTGAAAAACTAACACATCTTATATTCACATCATCTGTGCATCATCGTTAGGTACCATATGTTTTTTATTTAATACTTTGGTTAAAATGTATTGTATATCCATAGTATACAATAATT
>NW_019101036.1:535086-564421 GCF_001856785.1 Myzus persicae
GCGCGTGTGTGTGTGTGTGTGTGTGTGTGTGTGCGCGCGCGCGTCTTTGTTTTAAACGCGCAACGGGCCCGCCGTGTGCGCACGAAGAAAAGCGTTTATCATAATACATATTATAATATATTATATTATATTAGCGAGAGTGACATTCACAAACGCCCATCCGTCTGCAATCAACGGTTTCCGCCGCGGCAGGTGGAAAAATGTAATAGTTTTATATTATTATCGTTATTATAATATTATTTTGTTATTTTGTCTTGCCGAGCGAATTGTCCCAGACTCGGAAAATGATGAAGCGTTTGCTCTCTCTCTCTCTCTCCGCCGTCTCTCGCTCTCTCGCTCTCTCTGCACTTAAAATGTTTATATTATATGTTTATATTATATGTGTTATATTATACGTGTAGGTATTACGGTATGCATTATGCAGCTACTGTACACCAAGGCCGGTGATAATATTATCCACTAGATCATCAGCGAGCGTTAGGCGTGCGCATATTATAATGTATAATTGAAACCCATAAAGATAACGCTAAACCATAATGTTATTTAGCTGCCGTATACGCACGTCCAACCTATAATTATACAATATTATTATTATACACTCGAGAGGCGTGAAATAGTTTTAGGGGTTTTTTTCCGAATATTTTTCGGCGATTTGTATAGTAATGAGTAAAAAATCACTGCCCAATAACGATGGACCGCGATAGTCGGATAGTGTGATCTACGCACATTAAACTCTGTAGGTACATTCAACCAAGGTAATACCGGCCGTGCGTATAGTGTAATAGGTACTTATACAATATTATAATATTTCGTGTTATGTTGGGCAAACCTATTCGATATGCAATCTATAAAACCAAAATTTTAACTCATACTTCATATTATATTATAATTGCTCGTATTTTTTTTTTTTATATCTACCTGGAATATCTACAGCTTGTTATGTATTGTTTAAACAGAAAATTGTACGATAAAAAAAAAATGGATATCGTACGTCATACACCTGCGTCCTGCCTATGTATCCACGCATGGTTTTAGACGAAGCGTTCGAGAGTGATTTTCATTATAAATCATATTTACGATAACTTGTCATTTGTGTGAACACGATTGTTCGAAAGACGACGGAAAATACATTATATACCTATAACGACTAATCTGCGTACGCGCACATATTATACATTATACAACATCGCAGGTTGACGTATGAGGTACGTCAGAAGCAAACCAACTTAATATGCAACAAAGAACGCCATACAGGATTATGTCATGACACGCGTGTATGACAAATGTCGAAGGAAAAAAAGTGTCCCCAAATTTGGTACGAAACCTTGAATGATATTATCACAGTCGTTCTTTTGTGACCGATTTAGTCAACAGGTAGCAATAATATAGTGTGTTGTATTTTTTCTGCATCTAGTGCACTATATAGCCGCCGCGAAAACCATAAAAACACGTACACAATTTATAAGTCGCACTTACTTGAGCATCGTTTTTTCAGTTTCAATGATAATATGATGTACTCCCAAGAGCCGTTTTCCTTTCGCATTACCACGTACTCCTCTGCTAGTCGATTAATGTTCACTATATTATACAACATACAGCGAACATTATATTATTATGTTAGTTAGCTACATTGATTGTGTTTATTCAGCGAGTCTGTGTTGGTGTTTCGTTAACTACAACTCGTATTACCGTATATGTTTGCACAACGTACTTTTGCGCACAAGTGTTTTATTCTCAAAATCTATTCGCACACTAAAAATGAGTTTAAATTATTTTCAAATGACATAATAACAATATATGCGTTCGGAGTTTGCAGTGATACCATAAGTGTAGAAATGTGCGTAATATGTAATATATACCTATAGTGTCCTACTGTCCTATACTCTATAGTGATAAAAAAGGATTAAGTGTTAAGTACAAACGTATATATGTTTATGTATACCAACGAATATATATTACATGTTTACATTTAACTAAAATCGATCCTTTTTCATCTACTCAAAAGTCGCCAATAGGTATATGAAAAACGGTTTTCATTTCACAGTTGAATTGAATAATTTTAAATTGTATTTTATTATTTCAAAAAATGCCTCCCAATAGATTTTACATTAAAGTATTAAACCGCGTAGGTTTTAAAATTTAAATTCAGTTATAATATGAGACAACGATATTTTAATACCCATGACCTCGTGGGTAAATAGTTATTTAATCAATAGTTTGGAATGTTAACATATTTAATGTAGGTACCGTAACTTCTGTTTACAAATAGTAAGGTTAAAATATTAATATCGTATTCTCAATATTATGGTCAAGATCTATATCAGTGATATAATATTATGTTCCATTACGTTTAATATTTTATTGGTAGTTACCAAGTTGCTCTATAAACTATTAAACTATATATATTTGTGAAATATAAGTACAATGTTAGTTCTTAGTGGCATCACTTCAGTTTTTAATGTAAAGGGACAAATGTTTTGACCAGCTTATATGACATAACCAAAAAAAAAATCAGATCGCTTCACTCTCAAACTCAATTTTCACTTACATTTTTATAGCGATATAATTCCCATGTTACTTAACTCAATACATGTCTGAGGTAAAAACAGCCTCGTTTTATGGTAAAAAAGACGTGGAAGAGCTAAATAATTATGGTACCCATAACCCACCTCAGTGGCGTCATTGTATATTGTATTCTAGGGGGGTCGAACACTCGAACAGATCAAAATACAATCTGAAACAAGACCGCTCTAACGTAATTGAAAAATCGAACATTTTTAAATAGTTATCTTCTCTGTTATGTTAAGGATTTTTTGAGATGGATACATTTAAGAGTGATCGTTTTGTTTTTAGAATTTCTATAGTATCGGCGTAATTATATGAACTAAAAAACTATAAATATTAATTGTTATCGTGACAATAGTTTTCTATTGCTCACCTAATACCTACACAATATTATATTTTCTTAAAATTAGAAAAATTATACCACCAACAATCAGCATGCTTTCAGTAAGAAAGGGGCAAACGCCCCCATAAAATGACGCCACTGTTTATTCATGCATTGATGCATAAACGATTAATGGTAATTGTTTAATTTTAATCGTTAGTTAAAAAAGTTCAATTATACCAGATTTAAGTGATTTAACTAACTTTACGCTGTTTTTATTAAATGTTCAGCATTTTAATTTTAGTAACCCACGGGTTTAATGAACCATGGTTTATAGAATGATTAATAATTAGTATAGTACCTACTATGGTGTGACTCATCGTCACGGGGGAATAATATTAATACTTTAGTCGAGTGGTTGACTATGCATATAGTAATAAGTCAGAATTTATAATTATAAGGTTCGAGAAATATTGTACTCAACATCGGAGATTAAACAAATTACCAATCTAAGATTCGTTATAATATACTGACAACTTACGTGGGATCCGTTTTGCTATTGTTAAAGCAAATCGTAGATTTTCTGATTTACCATAACAAAATGTATTCATTTTTTAGTTTAGAAAAACAATGATTTATTTATAAATACGGTATTTATCTTCAAATACTTAATAAAAAAGCGGTGGTCTTACTCAACGAACTCAATATTCTAAATAATGACGAAAGACAGAGAAAAACACGTTCATATGTACATATAGCGGTATCTATAATATAATATTATAATAATCACCGGACTAACAAAAATGGTCTAATTAATCATAAAATAAAATATATTTATATTGTGCGCAAGTAGCTATTTAAATTATTTAATGTCTTATTATTAAATAGTATTATTTTATGCGGTGCACACTCTCGGTACCTGTGTGAATTCCATAATTATTCGGATAATACTTCAATGTTAGCGTACAATTACTAAAGCCGGGTTGCACGAACAACTAATTAATTTCATTAGATTAATCGTGCGCCACTAAATCATGACGTTCAAGGGACCGTGCATTATTGGTTCACTATATTGGTTCAATAAATATGTTTAACGATAATAATATTGTTCACGGAACTCGTCCCGTGAAAAATATACTCTACGACAGTGGATTAATGTACGCGATATTGCGAGAACGTGCTGAATTTTCTGTCATTATACTTACTGGAGACTCGGGTGGGCAGCGTGCCGCTGACCGCTGTTGTGGGTTAATATTCGATGTCGCGCGATATCTTCCGTCCACTAAAAGCTCGCGGTCGCCGGGTTCGCACGATCCGACGGCGAAATCTTGTAATGCACCTGCACGTGTGTGTGTGTGTGTGTGTGTGTGTGTGTGTGCAGTCGTTGCATTACTCAGCACCCGGTAAATGTTATGCGTACATCGTCGTACCGACACGTAGAACCGTGTAAGTACCTATATATTATACGATTGGCGAATAATAAGCGATCAGTCGCGGTCGGTCCGCGGTCGTTTGAATCGCATCGGAAATCGTTTCTACACACGACCGCCCCCGCAAATGTCGAGCGCACAAATCATCCGCATACTTGCAGTACAATTCAATATTATTATACGTACGCGTGTCTCTTGGCAATCAATCATGACTTTCGCGGTGCACCAGTCACCGGGGTGCACCCATTATTCAGCCATTGTAGTCCGACGACGACGACGACGACGACGACGACGATAATAGGCACTGTTATTGTAATAATATATTGTAGCGACAACAACAGAGCAGACGACCGGAGAATGGATGATTTCGTGCCCCCGGAATTCGGAATAGTCACCGCGTCGTCGGCTAGACAGCGAGAAACCACCGCCGACGGCAATCCTGCAGCAGGTCGACGTCCTGCGTGCATAGGTACCTATATATAATTAATGATAAATTGATAAGCGACTAAAGCAACTATGATGATATTATGGTCGTTAAAAACGCGATGTGAAACATAATATATTATTATATTCGATGAGTACGTAATAACGGTCGTATGCGAATATACGCAGTGCCGGATGTCCGGATCACACTTGACACCCGCGACTGCAGATACAAAGACCTTGCCCAACAGAACAAGAAAAAACACCTATAATATGATTGTTATAAGAGCACGGATAATGGTATAATACTATAATACAATATAACTGATTTGAAAATATGAATCTGTTTGATATATTATAAAATAACAAGTCGGCCAAGTCGGGGGTGAAGTACAGTTCATAATCGACGTATATACAACCAATACTGATATACATGATAGCTGGAGACGACATTTTCACGAGACCATCGTACCACCACGTAAAGGCGCAGCATGAAACGATTTTCTAAAATTCTCATTTGCAAGTGGGGCTAACCCAAGGATTTGTCGGCTCGCGAAAAACGAATATAATATATATTTTGTAAATTTGCATGTTTATACATAGGATTGCCATTGGAGGTTCCAGAAAATTAAATAGTTATTACTTATTATTATGATTGAGAATAATTTTAAACCAGTATTTTGTAATTGGTCAAAACCACCAAAACTGCCGTGTTAAAAAAAGTGTAGTTTACATTTAACGGAGTTTAAGTGTATATTCAAGGGCATTATTTGATTTGACACGCCAAATAGGATACAGCCAGTATAAATATTATTTAAAACGTCCTACTTTAAAATACTCTGCGTACAGAGCAAAATTTTGACATTCATTTTGTTTTTGTCTCTCTCTCTCTCTCTCTCTCTCTCTCTCTCTCTGAAATCGTATGTTATATCATCGTAATGGATTCGTCTCACATTCTCACAATATCGTTTAATCTAAGAATTCGACTTTTAAACGACACAAATCTCCGAACAAATTACAATAAGTAAAATACTGCAGCGAAAATGGCTTTTATGACGATATTATTTTCGTTATATTTCACTCGCAATCCGTGCGGAAAAAAGTTTCGGAATTTTCTTAAAAATTCTCGGCTTTTGTCATTTTCCAATAAACGTCCAGGCGGTGCTCTGCCCGTGCAGTACGGATGGTCGCCCGCGAGCGAGGGGCGGCAGGGGCCCCGCTTGACCCTTCCTATATATATATACAGGGTGCGGCAGTCAAACCAGACGATTTTAACAAGAACTGGTGGGCGGGACTAAAGTGGTCGAGATTTCGGGAATGTTCTTATCGCTTTTAAATACCCGGAATTTAGTAATGATAGTTTCGAAGGCGCTCAAAGTGCATTTCGCGGACAATTTAGTTTATCTCCTCGCGATCCTATGCTCAAGCCTTTACTAAATATGCCGACAATTTAGGTTATCACTTCGCGATCATATGCCTTCTCGTGGTACCATCGACTTGTTGGTATAAGACTTTGAAACCACAGCTAACACGACTCAAAACAGAGATGGTAGTAAAAAAACTAGACGGACTCAAGAAAATGTAGAGCGGGGTGAAACAAGCAGTGGGGAGAAGTTCTCGAAAGTCAGCCAGGCGTCACGGTAAAGAACTTGGCTTAAGTGATCGGACTTTGAGGAGAATATCGAAAAAAATAAGAGAATTTTGAAAAAATGAAGTTTTTAAATATATATAACATAAAATTCCACTCGTGTAGTTTTTATTTGTTTGGCGAAAAATTAATATAGATCCGGAACTGCCTAGCAATACACGTAGGTATAAGTTGTATGGTACAACGTAGGTATACACGCCGCGTCACTGTCGTAAGTGCTGTGCAACACGCGCGAGCGTCGGCCCGAGTGGGCGAATCGAATAGACGATTCTCGCTTTTCGCGAGTTATCGCCCGCGACCTTCACGGCCCGGCCGAAATTCGTTTCGCAGCAGCTGTTTATTATTTCGTTCGTCGGAAACTCGCTGTCGCGTGTACACACGTTTACGATAATATATTATATATAATATTATGCTCGCGCACACAAGCACACACAAACACACACACACACACACACACACGCACACACGCACACGCACATATATCTAATATAAAATAAACATGCACACCCCTGCAGAGGATATCCGACGAATACGAAATATTATTGTGTCTGAGTACGACCTACGCGCGCGCTCTACGTATCTTATATATGCGTGCACGATTTTAAGTATAACGATCGAGCGATATTCTGCGCTGCGCACGACCGTAGCACCTCCAAAATATTTTCGAATTGTACATCGCGTTCGTGATAATAATATACGAGCGCTCAGGGTCGCGTTCGAGGGGTGCGGAGGGGGGGGGGGGGTGAGAGTGTCCCGTTGTCTATTTCTTCTATCGTCTATACCCATATCGATTACCTCATCGTTGTCTTATGTATAGGGTATGTATACACCGCAGCTATTGTCAAAATATAAATATTCGTGTTTTCGATTTTTTTTTGTTTTTGTGCAGTTTTAAATTTTGTCGTAAATACTTAGGGTTGATCGACTACAGTAATATATACTACACAAAGCGTACACTGTTTACCTCTGTCGCGGGGTGACTTGTATGCCAAGACGTCACTATAATAATTAATAAGTAATACTCATGAATGTATAGAAATTACCCTTACACGCACGGCGATTAACGATTCTATCTGGTAGGTTACTATATGATTAACCCGCACCTTCGGGTAAACGCAAGAATATATAATTTTTTTCTCCCCACCATTGCAATATAAAAGCTGAGCGCGCCACGCTGCACAACATATAAAGTATATATTATAATATACACCTTACTACCTTAGGCAAAGGCGTGGAATACTGTTTATATATTTTTATGACGTCTAACGACGATTTTGTACAATCATATTATACCATAAATACGAATTAATGTGTGCTACTCCGATTCAAACACGCGTTTAAGCGTTGGTCGCTTTTTTTGTACAATTTAAATAATAATACTATCGCAACGTCGAGCACAATCGTGATTAATATTCGTACGCGACATCAACATATTATTACAAAAGGGTGCACTGATTTTGTATATAAATAAAAAATATGGCCGAAAGTTTGCAATCTTTTGTATACTCAATCATATTATTGGCCCTCCGAAAAATGTGAACACGGTTCAATGTTTTATTGTCATACTAAGTAATTCGTTAAACTTATAAAACGTTAAAGCTCTTGAAAATATTTATTTTACATAATCTATTATGTGTTTACAAAACACATTTTTTGTAAAAAACATGTAATATTACAATTTTGATAATTATTTTTAAAATTTAATTTAACGACAGAGTATATGTTTTCATACTCCTGATCAAAATATTATTCGGAGTAATCCGATGCTTAAACATAAAAATCAAATGTCCGAAGTTAATTGAGTTATGAGTTTTTGAAATTAGATGAGTGGAGTAATGAACCGACGTTTTCGAGGTTCCCGGGTTTTATTCCAACAGTCCAATTACTCAAAACAACACTTTTAATTCTCATAACTCATAAGCAACTTGTCCGAAATTCGGTTTTTATTCACCAAAGTTCTTCGAAAAATATTTTACTCGGAATGAGGAATCAAAAATGTATGTTGCCTAACAAAATAGAATGGATGACATAATTTTTTCCAAAAATATTGCAACTCGACGACTGATAGGTAATGATGCGAAAAGATATTTTCAAAGACGTTAGTGTAACACGGTTTTTGATTGAACTCGGAGTGCTTTACTCGATACAACAATCGACCGGATGTATGTTTGCGCGGTTTAAATCTGCTCAACTTGACCGTCCACACAGAAATTCGTCGTTAACAATTCAATGTTTATGCTCACCCCGAATGCGCTCAGGTGTGGACGCGCCTTCATGATACGCTGATTGCGGACACTCATAGACACCGTGTAAATAAAAAACAACCCCCCCCCCCCCCAAAAAAAAACCTCTACACGACGGGACTCGGACAACCGAAAAAAAAAACCCATGAACGCGTATGAGCTGATATGGGTATAGGTACCCATATTAAATAGTATATATATTATATTGTATATTATACCAGAGGTATTCAAACTGTTCGTCGCGGCTCCCAGGGGCGTCGCGGGAGTTGTCGGAGGGAGCCGCGTAGTATAATAATTGAAAACCAATAAATATTTTTTACGTAAAACGTTTACTATTATCGTCATCGAGGCACACCGGTTGGGAAACGTCGAATTGTCTACAACCGTCATTCGCTAAATATATAGCTTTAATTTTTTTATTTATGTAATACGGTGAATAAATAATAAAAATAAATCATAAAATATAAATTGCATTCGTGTAAACATCGATTTTTTCGTCATTTATAATTCGGCAGCCGTCGACATTTTGTGAAGACTCAAAGGAGCCGTGCGACGAAAAAGTCCGAATACCTCTGCAGTATTATACGAAAAACCGCAGTCGTGTCCGTCACCCGCGAAGACGTCGCGCGTCACACACGGTCGTAATATATTACATAGGCACGCGGCGCGCACGCGCACACCCTCGGCACATGTACAATAATAATATTGGGCAGTGTGGGCGCCGAGTTTCGAGTGGGCCACGGCGGTCCTCGGGCTCGGATACCCGGGTTACCCTACATGGCCAGTGACGCAACGGTCGCAGCACACTCCTACCTCAACGCCGGGCGGCCGCCGTGCAGAGTTATGGGCGGGCGGGCGGACCGGCCGAAAAACGAGAGAGAAGGGGGGAGGAGGAGAGAGAGAGAGAGAGAGAGAGAGAGAGAGAGAGAGGGAGAGAGGGAGAGAGGAAGAGAGAGAGAGAGAGAGGGAGAGAGGAAGAGAGAGAGAGAGGAAGCGGGAGGGGAGAGAACGAAATAGACACGGGCAATGTTGTTATCGTTATTAATGCGTTTTCGTATTATAATACTATAATATGTACGGAGGTGACGGACGAGTCGATAATGGACGAGATTCGCTCCGGTTAGTAGAGTCGAGCTTTGGTATAGTTAACGCGGTTCGACGATAAGTTTTTAACTCCCGCGAGAGCGTGTAAGGCCGACGCGTGGGAAAAGATGTCTGACGGCGAGAAGCCGAGTCGTCACGATAATATCGTATACGATGACGATGTGCGGATTTTCTAACTTGGTATACGGTCGAGTTATAAAAACGTAAACCACGATCGAAACAACCCCGGCTCTATGGTTAACCGCGAGATTAACCGACACTGTACAGCTCTAACTCCAGCTGCTCGTATGTTATTATTACACTAACCGATTGATGCCCACCTCCGTAACCGCCCTACCAAGCTGTAGGTAGATGAGGTATATACCGTAGGTACCTACGTGTCGTACGATTACTTGTATTATACACGGAGGCCCGAACTTCCACTCGAACGCGGAAAACGTTATCAAACAATATCGTCGTTTGGTTTCATTTTCAAAAGCCGTTTCCACTTCGGTTTCGCGGGCCGTTGTCGGTTTTTTACACTGCGCGCGGTTCGTATTGTTTTTTTTATCGATGTCGGTCAACGCTGTCGTCGTCGGAACGATGTATTTCACATATATATATTTATAGGCGTATAAAAATAATATAAATGTACAAAATAAACATTTTTTTTTCGTTTATATTTATACTATAGGTATACCTATAGGCTATATTGTGTATTGTAACGACACGTTTATTCGTCGCGTGTGTTTGACGACCATCATACACACACGCGCACACCAACACGGAGACTTGGCGAATTCTGCAACAATTCAATTACCCACACATCACAATATATTATAATATTATGTAACCACGTGCGTTCACTCGTTTTGTTCACAGATCCCGAGCTAAACCCCGCAAGCATGCTGGACGTGTACAGATCGGACTCGCAAAAGTCCGACTCGTCGCAGAGGCCGAGAGTGTCGTTCAACCGGGACGTGCGGATCAAGAAAATCGGTACGCAAACAAATTTAAACTCTTTACAATAATTACAATGATGATATTACGTCCTGTTTTCGTTATTTTTACGATGATAATTTCAAATGTTTGGTCCGTATCGTTTCCGAGCGCACCGCCATATCGTTCTGTGCGCGGTTCGCCATTAGATTGGGTTAGGTTAAGCCGTACAATATTATTGTTATTATTACTAACTGCTGTAACACGATATCATTATTATTATGGTCCGTACGGTTTGTTGTTGTTTTTACCTGCGTCCAGACGTATATCATTATGATGCGCACGCCTCCTCCCCACACAGTTAAAAACGCGCCACAAGCCGCGGCGGAAAATTATGTCGAAACAATAATGAAGTGTGCAAATAATCGGGAAGGCACCGGTTCCCCCGCTCACTTCAGAACAGGTACTCGTTACAAACTATTACTACATATCGCGGTAATTGTGATATGGGATTTCGGTAGAGAGACAAGGGCGTCGTCTGTGTGACAATAATAACATTTTAACCCAAAACCCCGGGAGCTGCGCACGGTGGCATAATATTGTAAAGACCCATGTCCACGCGCAGCTATCGTTCAATCGTTGTACGTGAATATAAAAGCGTGTTGGGGAAATTTTCCGTCAAAAGGGTACATAATATTGTTTAATAACAATATTGATATCTACAGTATTATAATAGAGCTATACATTTAATCGTGTTTTTTTTCTCTCTCTCTCTCTCTCTCTCGAACCCGGGTTATGGACTTTAACACTTTTTCCATGGCACCAAACAGTGACCTGCACGGGATGAGTGGAGCGCACGGCGGAATGAATGATGATGACGCGTGCTCGGTATGCAATGAAACGGACGACACGACGAGGGTTCGAAACATAATTACGGTCATTTTAATTACAATGAAAAAATATTATTTTACGAATTAAACAGAACATTTTGAATGCCCGTGCATATGCACAAACAGAGTTGTTTTTTTTTTTTTAAATAACATAGCCAGTATATGGGTTAACTGTGGTTAAAAATGTTGCTAAAAATCCGAGAAAATTATTTCGGAGAGTAAAATTTAAGTAGTAAATCGAAAAAAAAACCAAGGACAATCGCAGAGGTATTAAATACTGACGATATTTTATGAATGAAAAAATACGATAATCAATTTTGAGCTTGTGTGTGTGTGTGTGTGACTCGAGTAATAGAAACAAAAGAGTTTCCTACTTTAATTACAAAAATAAAAATTAGGTATGGTTTGTATAATATGTGCGAGTGTACCGTGTACGAACCACGAAGCCACTGTCAATAAAACAAGTAGGCGTTGATCGATGATTATGAAAAAACATAAACTCAACAAACGGGAATTCATTTCATAAATAATTATTATAAAATTAAAAAAATAAATAGGTTATAATATATATGAACCTAGTTTTTATCTACCTTTATAATATTATAATCGTCACGGCATATATTATAACGAAATGTACAATTGAAGGCTGTAATAATAAAAACTTAAAATTGAGTTATGTTTTTAAAATATGTGGACTGCCGCCACATAATAATTATAATATGACCACATTTTAAATAATATTAGTTTTAGCGAAAAACGGGGAAATTGTGTAAAAGTACTCATCAATAATGAAAATTCAAAAGTTCCTCATTCAGAGTTTAAAAATGTGTGTTTAATAACCTACTTACTTCGATTACGTTTAGGATTAAATAAAATGTCATCGTTGATACTATGCACTATAATATATAAATGTATTGCATCAACTATTGCAGTCATATATTAATATATTATACGATTTATACGTACGTCTCTTCAGACCTGCTAAACGCCTAACTCCGGTGTTGTCCGAACTATCAGAGAAATGACGACATGACGTTATGAATAAAAGTAACACATTAACCGACCACGAATACCATCATATCCCATAAAATATGAGTATGTGTTTATTGTGTAATATAATGTAGCTGCATATTACGAAGCCGAGAGAAAAATTCTTAGTGATCGAATGTGTAGTACAGGTGATAATGTAGATTTTTAAAAATGTCATAATGCAAACGTGATATTGATTTATGAAGCATAACTCGTCATCACTCGAGATTAAAGGAATTTAGTTCGGTTCACTGCATAAATGGTGCTCATGATCATTACAAGTATTTATGGGGCACTCGACGGAGATAAAAATAAAAATATTTTTATATTATCTATTTAGAGGTCGAAAAAACGATTTGAGGTTGTATAAAAGCTGAATAAGGACACTGTACAGTACGAAATATGTAAAGAAACTAATGATAAGGACTTAAATACGAATAGAAGTTTAGTCCGTTTAAGACGGAATGAGTATGTTTGTAATGTTTGTGTTGTACGAGACGAACCGAGAGGTGGAGAGTCGAGAGTCCCAGCGATTGCTGGACTAGTGCAGGAGAAGGTCAAGAAAAGGGGCGTCGTCCAATGTCACATATATTTAGTAACGTTTTTGGAATACATGCATTATACAACCACAAACATTTCCGGACAAATTAATGATTGTCATACATTTATTATTGTCATTTGTCATGTCTTGACGTATGCGCAATTCCAAATAATTCATTATGAATCACTTTATCGTTGGTTATAAAATCATAATGTAAGATAAACATAATCATATGTGCCAACCTACATGTATGTGTGATTATTTTATAGATTTAATTTGCGATACCTATTTCCATATGGCATTTAGAAATAAAAAGATAATGTAGTATTGTGAGTACACTCGTTTTGGATAATTTTAAGCGATAAGTCAAATGTAATCAAGCCACACTTGTGTGACTTTATTATGCTAGATATAGCCATTAGCCACATAGGTAGGTAAATTCAATAATTACCCTGACTATAAGTATTTAAAGTGTTAGTAGGTGTAACTATAAAACACGACACAAGAATACGAAATTTAGAATTCCAGAGACAGTTCAGTATTTTTTTATAATTTATCAAATATCTGGGTAATAACTAAAATTAATGCTGCAGAAATAATTTTTTCAAAACGTTATTTTTTGTAGATAACAACAATTTGAATAGTTTATAGTACCTATACGGCTATACCTACCTGGCTACCTATCAAAATTAAATTATCTTATCAGAGCTTTTTTCAAATATTATTAAAAACAAATTGTATTCACATTATTTATCATTTTATTTATAAGTTACGGTACCTGATATAAGAATAATTTTGGGGTTTCGCGTCGTAATTATTATTCGTGTTTGTTGTAACGAGCATGTCACGTTACCGTTGATGTATCACGACATAATATATAAAAAAAAATACCACCACCACCAGAGAACTTTTCGTGTAATTATGAACTCCGAGAAACACAATTTATCATGCGAATTTCAAAATAGTTCTATTCAATAAGTACACATAATTTATCGTTTCTGACTGTGTGTTTGTTTATCTGTTTGTAACTGTTCGATAGGCAACTCAGATGCAGCAAGTATTGTGGAAGCTTTAGCCGGAGATGGCGAAGGTCACTTGGTGCCCACGCCAGTTCGCAGGGAAAAGATCAAAGCGTCTAAGCGTGAACTCGCGTTGGAAGCCGACCGCGTGCTCAAGCAGGCAGACAGCGTGGCCTCTCTGCACTCGGATGTACCGCCGAGAAGGCAGCAGAGGAGCAAACCAGACGGAGCGTCCCTCCAACGGAAGACCAGCTTCGGAGGGACAGACTCGAAAAAATGGAATTCCGAAGGTAATATCCCCCCCCCCCCCAATTCGAAGGTTTCGAAAGCCATTATACTGTCAAAACCAATACCTGCTGCACCTGTGAATATATCATGCATCCATTATGTAACTATACTGCAGTACAGGCATAAGCACTGCAGATCATATGAAAACCTAACCTTTCGTATAGTCTGTGCCCTGCAGTGTTATGTGAGTGTAATTGGATGAACACGGTTGTTATTATAATATTAAAAATGCATCTCCCCTTGAAAAAGGTCCTAAAATTAAAATAATAAATGTTCCCGTCAGTGGTATTATTTTAAAATATAATGTTTTCATATAGACACTTGAGTGAAATATTCTAATAATGTGTAAGATTAACAGGTGTCTATTGTATGTATTGTTAGAAAATACCATCGACCAATAATAATAATAACGATTTAAGAGCTCTAGATAAACATTACTATTGTTTTGAATCAGGTTATTACGAGAACACTGAAGTACCTATACAAAGAAAACTAAAAAAAGTATAAAACATTATATAAAAGAAAAATTTTAAATCTTTCATGAATTAAACTATATATTTATTATATATTGGGAGAAAAAAGTATACGAATTCACTTTAGAAATATTGTTTTTTAATTTACTTTTTAATAACTTTATTTTAGTTATTAATTGCTCACTATGATGTTTGCAGTTAAAGTAGACTTCTTTAACACAATTTAAATTACATGGAGATATTTTTTTTCTGCATTAATAAAAATAATGTATTTTCGTACACTCGAAACTAAAAGCATTTAAGTAAATATTATAAAATTTAATGAATTCTCTTTGAACGAAATAAAATAATAAAAATATGCTTTAATTTGTTTTTAACATCGTTAAAATAAATTGTAAAACTTTTTCATCATAAAACTCAATAAAATACGTTATTGAATAAAAACAATTTCCCAGTTGAATAAAATGTATAAAATACCTAACAAGTAACAGTCAACGAATTTATAAATTATAAGCCATATTGTTTATACCTATATAATAAAATAATTACAATAATAATATGAGCATTTCGGAGTATTTTAACGCACATATTTGCTGATATTTTTTAGTATTCTATTACACCGCTCAGTTAGAATCTGCTCTGTAATTTAACATACTCACCAATTATCAGTTGATAGAAGAATGGGATTTTCTTTTACACAGCTAAATTTAGAATAAATTAAAAAACGAAAGATTTGTTGAGAGTTTAATTGTTTTTTCGTTTTATTTGCTATTTATGGCCCTAATACTGTTTGTTAAATTCACTGCCGAGACTAAACAAACATTTCGAATGGGTTTTTACTTAAATATCTTACATATAGTGGATATAATCGAAAATGTACACAAACGGAAAGAATAAACACAACCGCAATAATCTTCGGTGTCAGTTGGTGTGTAAACAGTCGACGAATAAAGCGAATAATTCTCGATTATGACTGAAGAGTCAAAAAAAAAGTAAAAGAAAAAAGTAGAATATCCTTTATAGGCTTTGAAAAATTAAAAAAAAAAATCGACGCTAGGTTCTTTGAATATTTATACACTGACTTACGGAACAGCCGCAATACACTTCCGGTTAGAAAGGTAGTTCAACAATATTTATCAAACAGTTCAAATTTTTGTACACGAATTCTTTCATTGTAAACATGTTTTAATTTATCGACGTCGGTTGGGTTGTGCACACAGGTAAACTGTCGTCGTACATGTCGTTGGACAGGCCTAAGAACCGGATCAGGAAGAGGGAGCAGCCGACGTGGGAAGAACAGCGGCAGGGCGGGCAACAGTATCGGTCGTCGACGGACCTGACGACCGCAGTGGCGCCGCCGAAGAGACGTTCGACGGCATCTTCGGGCGGCGGCAAGTTGACGAGGAGCGTCAGCGATGCGGGCGACCGGGACAAGCCGCTGGCGTCCGGCGACGGCGGCGACGCGAAACGTTCGATATCGTTGTTCGGCACCATCCAGCGGATCAAGACGAAGATCAAAAAGCGTCCGACGGCGGTGGCCGCGTCCGAGCCACCCCCGCGGAGGACGTCGTCGGGGGCCGACCGGTCCTCGGAACCGTCCACGCCACGGCCGGTGACGGGCCCGTCACCACCTCCGGCGCCGATCCGGGCGAAAAAACAGCTGTCTCCCATCATCGAGTCGTCACCGCGGGACGAGTACTTCAAGTAAACGGTCGGCGGACCGCTGGGCTACGGCGGCGCGTCCCCACCGCGCCCCGTCCGCGGCCACAAGGTCGACCGGATCGTCCGGAAACTGCAGCATCAGCAACAGCAGCACCAACAGGCGGCGGCGGCCGAGCTCGCCCGTCAACCGTCGCCACCGCTGCCGCCACCGCCACCGTCGTCGTCGTCGCCAGACTTTGCCCACGCGCACAACGGCAACGAACCGTTTTCGTACACGGCCACGTCGTCGCCCACCATCGTCCACCTACCGGACGACACGGCGGCGGCAGCTGACCGACCGCCACCACCGCAACGGCAACGACAACAGTATCGCTCGGCCGGCGGCATGGACGACACGTGGACGTCATACGACGATCTCAGCCACAGGCGGGACGCTCTCGAGTCGAGGCTGCAGAAACGCGCGGCCACCGTGGTGGTCAGACCGCAGCGGACGGGGTCGGGGGCGGCAGTGCGCGTGCGAACACCTCCGGATGCGGCGCCGGACACGTACGCGACGGTGTACAAGAAGAACGAGACGCTCGGCGGCGGCGACAGATACTTCGAGCGAAAGATAGTCACAGAACACCGGTTCGCCCGGAGGACGCCCAGGCTGTCCGGCGACGGTAGCGATGACCGTGACGACCACGAGGACGACGTCGACGCCGACCACCATGACCGGCATCACCGCGACGCCGCTGTCCATCGCGATACCGCCGCCCACCACGACCATCATCACCGCGACACCGCTGTCCGGCCGACGGATGGCAGCCGCGGCCGTCCGCCGACGTCCCGGACCTCTTCAGGCATGCCGACCATCGTTTCCCGGAACAACGTGACCGTCGTCAACGCGCCGCCGCGCTCCGCTTCCGTGTACGGTGCCGACAAGCCGGCCAAAAAGCGTTCCAGGCTGGACAAGTTCAAGATGCTGTTCACCGGCGGCTCTTCCGCGTCCAAGGAGAACAAGCGGCCATCGTCGTCCGCTAAAGCTCAGTACAACTCGTCCGATCCCGAGTCGTACACGTCGTCTTTGCGCAAACGATACAACGTGTTCACCGGTACCGACAACGTAAGTACACTTACCTAATGACGATCAAAGTAATAATACACCGATAAAGTGAGGGGCAGCTACATAACATTGTAGTCTCTCATACAGTCTTTACGACACTAATATTATGCTTAACTGCTGAAGTAATAATAATAACTAACGAAGTCAATAGCTGCGAATGTAAGTCATTACTATGAAAATACTCTTACACTTATATAATATTTGTAGTTATGAAGAATAGTGTCGAACCTCGGTCCTAAACTCTCTCTCTCTCTCCTTCCCCTCCCCCCAACTTTGTGTTTTCGTAATCACATTTGTCGTCAACATTGAGGTTCTACTCTATTTGATCGTCTAGAACCAACATTTGTAGGAATTTAGTTCATGGTGGATTCGAAGGGGGGGGGGCTGTTGGTTGGTTAAGTCTGTAAAAAAGTTTTTCCAGTCCCCCCCTCCAAATTCGAAAAAGTTTCAGTATGAAATGTGAACGCATTCGTACAACCGTTATATTATGTAGAACCGAATGACGTTTTATTGTTTTATACATATTTTATTAGGTATGCATATTGTGCAGGGTGCACCATGGATACTTAATCATTCGTGTTTAGGCTTTTCTAACGCCAACTCATTGTTATTTATTCAACGTCTCATATTGTTCCACTCGTTTACTTATCGCACACATTGTATAGATTGTAAATTGTCATTAAATAAAGCCAAATCATAATGATTTGTTAATATACTTCGCTACTTTCGACAACAAATATTTATACACTTTTTTACAAATAAATATTCAAAAACACATTTGTATTTGATAATTGGTATTTAATAGGTTGATAATAGATATACTCACAAACCACAGATGTTGTGGTGGTAAACGAAGTGACTTCGGGCATTCCATATCATTCCAATAATTAGTAAACAACAAACATCTTGGAATCTGCCAGTCTAGTCTGTGATCTATATCAGGGTGGTCCATCCGCGGCCCTCCAAGCCTGTTTTTTCGTCCTCCTTAGAAAACAAATATTTAATAATTATTTTAGTGTCTTAAGTGTGATGAATTTAAAAAAAAAAACTAAGGTGGTGGGAGAAGGCGCAGTACTAATCTATACGTATGATATCTACAATGTGATAACTTGTGCATTATATTATATTATTATATTATTTTATGTTTGTTATAAAATAAAATACCAATAAAAATATTTTTTCTTCTTACTTAGCGTTTATAAATGTGTGAATTGACCAGCAAATTGCAGAAGGTCTGACCACCCTGATCTATATAATGTATCCATACTCCCCATAGCACAACATCGTTATGGGTTTGGAAACGTTTCACGCCGTTTCGTCCGGTGCGCGTAGAACGTTTTAGAATATCGTGCCCCCCTCCGCCCCACTCGAGTTGTGTTTGATTTCGATTATGACGCAAATTTTGCGACCGAAGTCCGAAAGTTATTCGATGACGACACACTGCAGTTCTCGTATCACAGACGAGCACCAAATTCGGGCAAATTATTATTCTCGCCCTCGCTATATCCCATAATGTATAAATGTTCAATTACGAGTGGATTAGTCACGTTTTAACGGCAACAACGCCAAAAGTGTTCGATTCCATAATAATATTACATAATATTATTTCTACATTTTATTATCATTGCCTGTACACATTTTACGGAAAACAAAATCTATCCAAATTTTTCGAATCATAACGGACAATAACGGAAACAACGAAAACACACAAATACACAATACTATAACAACAAGGCGTATTATTATTAGACCGATTTTTTTTGATTTTTTTCATAAAACGATCGAGCGTGGGCAAACATTAGCTGTTAATGACAATTTAACGATATAGCGCCGTAGCTGGTCGAGCCTAGGTTAGTCTAATAATTGACTTGTTCATTAATGCGTCGCCCAAATTATACACCGTCGACACGTCTTGACGTGATCTCGCGTTAACGGTTATTTGTTTTCTTGAAATGTTTAAAGAAATAAAAAAACGACGGAATATCAACAAACAAGCGGCATCGTCCGTTTTGTTTAAAAATCACGAGTTTTTCTTTTTACGTGTAATTTCCCACAATCCCACGTCGACGTCGATTAAAAAATATGTTATTGGAAAAACGGACAACATAATTACGAAACCTTTCGAAACGTACAAACTCCTCTTTTGTAAACACGTTCAATGGGTATGGTTGAAACCTCGTCGCCAACACATTATTATATATTAATACACACACATAATATTATTGTGTTTGCCATTGTATATAATTGTTATTACTGCAGCAGTGTTGCACAATCTATTGGTTATCTAGTTAATAGTTATTACTGTATTAGGAGAAACAAAAAATGTGTATACCTACGATAAAATTAAAATACAAAACCGATGTATGGGTAGGTAACTAAAATGTTAGACATGGTATAGATGCAACGATGTCATCCTACTGCAGCAACGTGCATAATAATTAACATTCATTATAGGCAAGGCTGGGCATTAACGAGTTAAAAAGTTATAGTCGCTTGGACTAAAACTAAATCACATACATTTTTTTTACAGTAATTATTTAAATTTTTTCCACGATATGTTGTTACTTGTTGAATTGCATAATATACCTAGTACCGTTTATAGTTTATGTTTTTTTCAATAAATCCCATGGATTTATAAAATATATTTAGTTTTGTACAAATTATTTTATTAATAGAAAAAAACAAACATATATCAAAGATCGGAAATGGCTGTTATTTAAGATTGTAATGAAGTTATAATCCCACACAGAAATATTTGTTTCAAATCTTACAATAATAACATACCAGGTAATCAGATACCCGGTTTGGACGGTTCGGTAATTAAAGAAATGTTGATGTAGTGATCTCTTATAAATTAACCTATAAATAGATTATAATTTCAGTTATTACATGATTATATGGTGTTGGAAGAAGTCTTACCTCTATGCTATTTTTCTGTCAACAACAACTCTTAAATGTATTATTTTTCTACAATATATTTGGATGTTATTGTACCTACCTATAGGTACTTAAAAAAATACGATAGTCCATTCGCAATAGACTAAACATAATATGTATAGTACATAGTACATACTCAGTCAAAGAAAAATGTAACTGAATTTTTACTAAGTGGACGGACGAAATTTTTTTTGTATTAAACTTTTAATTTTTACAACTTAAAGAAAATAAAAGTTCCTTAAACTTTAAGCTTAACTTACATTTTCCAATATTAACTTGACGAGTTAAAAATATTGGTTATAACTTGCCCATCCTTGATTATAGGTAGTGAAAAAACGAGTGTACATATTTTGTTTTTAATTTATATTTTATTCAATGATTTAGAGGAAGTCGCACTAATATAATATTAAGTTCATCACGTCCTCTATTCGTCAAAGAAAATAATAAAAACGCCCATTTATGTTACAATCTAAAAACGTAACAATATTTTCAAGAGCTTCTTGCAGTAATATTTATGTCGCAAAACATAACGTGTCTTAGATATGTGTAGTTCGTTATGTTGTGGATAATTAATCATCGTTTCTTGTTTAGTAGGTAGCCGTATGTGTAATAGTATATTTAATACCAAATTATTCTCTTATTGCCTCATTGGTTGTAGTAAAATGATTTGTATAATATGTACACGTCGTCCATTAATTTTCCGGGTTCAACTTCGATTACACTGTAAGCTGCTTAGCTACCAATAAAAATATCATGAAATATTACTCGAGCACAAAAAAGTCGTTTACAGAAATAATAATTTATGATTTAAACGTATTACAATTTACACATATATTTTTTTGTTATACTGAAATTATTGTTACAGTATATCCATCATTCTCCAACTATTTGGTTGGTATTGTTTGCATAATGGTATCAATTAAGACTTTCATGATTTATATATGTGACGTTTAAAACACCCCGGGTACCTAATATGGGGTATCCTGATGGTAAATGGATGTTAATTGACAATTGTAAACACCTTGGTAGTTGCTAACCAATTACCAGGGTCAAAAACGTCTTGTGGCTGCACGTGTGACCTCATGCTGATAAGTGATAAATGATAATATATCATAACATTAGCGGTTATTCTTATATTATTATTTAGCACGAAACGATTCCAATCCTGATATTCTACTTAATATTATATGCGTCAGTTCAATTTAAAAATGTCAATTTTCATTTGTTTTTTTTTTAGCGAACCTCGGTATTTCATGTCGGTGATATAATCCGATCACGCTGTAATAATATCATATTCTAGGTGATATTATTTTTAGTTTCATAAGTTCAGAGGGAGAGAGTATAATATGACATGGAACAAATAAATAGGAAGTACTAAGTAGGTATGTACCTCTATAGGTAGGTTTAATATCGTTCAATAATTCAATGCATACGCGTTCGGTATAATTTCTAAGCTAATTATCATGTAATTTATAGAAACACATCATATGGGTTCCTGTATGATTAAAATATTATCCATTCTCTATCTGACCGCCTCCTTGGACGGTCAGATGGCGTGAAAGTTAAAAAATAAGGAGTACTGCAAGTTTTCAAAAGTACTAGCAAACGATTTTAGCACGTAATTGTGGGTTAAAAACGTAAATATTTCACTGTTGGCATAATATCATCACCATAAAATATAATATAAAATCTCGAAAGACGTAACCTTATAGCTATAATACCTATATGATGTTCATGACCTGTTCGTGTGTGTGTTTTTTTTAAACCGTTGCAATCTATGTATCCACTTTTTAACACAATATTAATATCTATGTTACTCTTATGTCTGTTATTATTCGACATTTAAACATGTTATGCACTGATGTACCGGGTTTATTATTATGTATTCAAAACATAATACGAGGAGCCTATGGGCTAAATATTATGAATAAAATGTAGGTATACTCGTTTGTACCTTTATTACAACAATATGGGTAAACGCCTCCTTATTGTTGTTGTTGACGTCGAGTCGGGTGTTAATACTATTTATTTTTTTATCGGAGATACCCACTTTGTACAGTTAAATAAAGTTCGCCGATTGGACATCCGAATGTAAACCTAGTGTCAAAATATTACGGGAAACGCGTGTCGAGGAAATCTTCGTTTTCGGTCGAACATAATAATGTAACGTATAAGCCAACTGAGGTTATGCAATACCCACACTGTATGCAGTATACAATATTATATACATGGCTAGATAGATAGTATATAATGTCGTGTACGTCTTTATTTGGTTGCGGACCATAATGGTCAACACCCGAAAACTGGTTTGTCACGTATTATTTCGCTATATTATCGCTATATATCCTTTCTCCGAGGTACCTCATCTATACAACGCTTTATTATGACGTATTAAATGATAGTACCTATATATAATAGTATCCACATAATGCGGTGTGTAATGCGAGTGTGTGTGTGTGTGTGTGTGTGTGTGTGTGTGTGTGTGTGTGTGTGTTGTTATTACCATAGTGTTATTATACCGCTGTCGTAAAGACAAAAATGCCGATTCGGTCGATCAACCGGTGCGAAAACGTCAGGTGCAGGTACTCTGCAAAAACCGTCGTTTGAAGTGGCCAATCCAAACGTCTCCACATAGATCCTTGCTCCTTGATTTACTTATATTATAAATATAAAAGAGAGAGGGGGGGATAGACATTTACGAATAATTATCAAGTCGAGTGACTTGACAAGCCTTTGTCTATACTGTCGAGCAGGCACTGCAGCTGTGTACAATAATAATATAATATAGGTAGGTATATTATATATGGGGAGAAATATTTCTGCTACAGCTCGCCTCCGAGCGATAATTAACCCTGGAGACTTCCGTAATTAGGCTTTGAGCAGGCCTTTGTTCCCCCGTAATGAAAAAAATCTCGTTCTAGATCCGCATCTACTGCAGCAGTAATTATCATACAATATTATTTATGGGTATATATATTATTATGGCGTTGTAAACGGTATAAACGGTATAATTAATATGCCTATACCATCCAAATCATGCCTGCCATAGTTTTGCAGTGTATATAATTAATGCATTGAAATAATATAATATCACTGCTGGCGTTGATGATATACCATGTTATAATGCGATTGTATTTTATTCAAAAAGATAATGGCCGCGGCAGATTGATTCCGTCGGCGTTGGGCGCATAAATAGTGATATAAATATATACATAAATAATACAATTATACATTATTTAAAATATACATATTCGAAACCGTTTTTTTTTCAAATCGTAATAATATTACACAGGCATCTAAAATATTATGGATTTTCGTCGTTTTCGGGGGGTTGGGCCGGTATAGCGCGTCTATCCGTCGCACATGCCGCCGCCGCCAGTGGCCGATCGCCCGCGTACGTGTGCAGAAGTATATTATTCATTATAAATTACAATAATAATAATAATGTAATACGTTTCCGCCGATCGAAACTCCCGTCACAATTAATATAGTGCTTTCTCCACGCTCGTATATATAATATAATAATATTATATTCGAGCTGCAATCTAACCTGGATGTCCATATATGCGCACGCGACGGCCATCCGGTGCTCCACGCCTGTGTTGTCTATATGACTATATCCTTGTCCATCCTTGGCCTCGCTCGTTGCAAATATTGCACACACACGCACACACACGCGCACACACACACACACGCACACACGCACATTATCGTATAGTGATACCGCTTGATTCACGTAATACCACAAAAATCGGTAGATGATATTATAGTGTACCGACGCGACGCGTGTACACCTATACGAAAATATGAGCGCAGATGGTCGCCGAAAAACCATGTTTTCGTTCCCGGGGGGGCTCTACGGGGACGACACTGCGAACATTGCAATAATATACCGTTAAAATCGAAATCAATCGATATTAATAATAATAATAATAATAATAAATAATAATATGCGTTACACTATACGCGCGGCGGTACCTAATGAAAACACGTAGGTAGGTAGGCACATTATGATGCAACGACGCATATATTATTATGTAAATATTTCAAAATATAACAATGTCTTGCAGGTACCCATGTAGAGTTATATTATTTGGTATCCGTATGCAATATAGGTATTTTCGAATTGACGAAAAATATAATATTTAATTCGTCCGACGAGAATTTTCTCGTGTAACGGTACCAATCGTTTTTTATTCCTGAGATATATCACAGGCGGACTACCGAGAAGAGAATCATATTATATTATTTTATTTCAGGTGGACTGGAATATTATTCCGTCACCTGCACACACGTCGCATTGCAGAATATCTATAACGATTAAAAATCGTGTAGAAACGCAACGGAAAATTATTGCCATTTTTGGTTTGTAAGCGGTTAATGCGAAATCGTCGAAACCACGAAGTTATATATATATATATTACATTATAATCCCCAGGGTCAAATGCGGTTAGGTTAATGTAATGCATTATTATTGTACGGAGAAAATAAAAAAAAAAAAAATTTTAAAAAATGTTCGAGCTGTACGTGCCGTGGTCGTGTGTGGTGTGCGTGTATAAATATGACTAAAAACCTATATACACATATAATATGACTAAAAACCTATATACACATATAATATGACCGACCTTTCAGCAGTACATAGATGTACATATTATTGTTGTTATATATATTTATTAGTGCACGCTTTTATCGACGCACACATTGGTCGCTTGTAATATTTAATACATACTATTATATACAGTGTGTGTGTGTGTGTGTGTGTGTGTGTGTGTGTGTGTGTGTGTGTGTGTATGGTGCGATTCTGGCCAACGGAGCCAGTTTTTTATAATATTACGTCGCGACCGATGTTTATGTGTATTTAAGTGCAGGTACACGCTGTTCTAATGCGTGTTATTAATACACGTCCCTCGCCTATACTCGGACGCGCAGTCATTGTTAAAAAAATAAAATAAAATATTAAACAAACATTATACTCACCTATAATCTATATAATATCGTTATTATTGCGAAGTCTGCCGATTTTTTTACTCTATCGCCGTGACTCCGCGATTACAATGGCGTTTACATAAACGCGTATATACAGAGTGCTTCGAATGTTGTGGTCTGTGCGTCAAAAACGGCAGTTACAGAACGATATAACCTTTCGAAGGCTAACACTCGTCAACCGTCTTATAATGTATCGAAGTGTTTGTAACGGTAATCATCCGAGTTTCCTCCAGAAATGATAATTTCCGTTCTTCTCCACTGTTCATTGTCCTTCGAATAAAAAAGAAAAAAAGCTCTTAATTATTGCTTCTAAGTTATAACACATTGTACTCTGTATTTCGACCATATTTTAGCAACGGCAATGACAGCCTCAACTGTGAAGTATTTCGTAAATGGCACTGAGAGTCGATAATCTTGTAACTCTAATTATTAAGCTTAAGAATATAACTTATTATTATTTATTATTAATAAGAACGCAAACACAGGCATGCGTTGATAACATTTTCATTAGTTGCATTACATAAAAGTTCTGTTCACTTCCGTTTTTCTAAAAATATTGTTACGAGCTTAACATAACAAAAGTTATTTCAAACCTGTCAGACATTTGTGGTACACTTATGTATTTGTGAATATTACATCATTATAAACAGCTAATATTTAAACAGGTATTCATTTCTTCGTAAAATAATAAAAATATATTTCTCATCATCATCATTTTCAAGTTTTCATTAACCATACATACTGGTTCAAAATCATCAGAAAAATATGAAGTAAAAATAAAAATCTGTTTCAGAATATGAAGTTAAAATTTAAAAATGTATGTCATCATTTAAAAATTAAAATAATGTAATTTAATCAAAATTTTTGTTTAGTAATGACTCAAAGTTATGTAAAAAAAATTCTAAAAAATTTGATACTATTTGAAAAATTGGGTGTTTTGCTATAAAAGAATCGTCTTGCATATTGTGCCATTTCTGTAGATTTTAATATTGACAATATTGTCATACAACTGACACAACATATATTATTTTAATGCAGACGATCGAGTTTGAATATCTAGAAAATGTTAGTAATCAACTTTTGTTTACTGTCTACAGAACAAACAAGGGAATCATGTGTCCGGAAATAGGAGGATGTCATCTCCCAGCAAATCCCAGAAACCGGCCGGAAACAACGCATGGTTCAAGTCATTGGACAGATTCGGCAAGAAAAACAAGGTACGATTTTCCGAAAATCATAAGTAACTTCACACACACACACACACGCACACACCACACACGGTTACATATCATATAAGTCACGATATTCTCTGTACATTTCTAAGCGACTAATGAGTTTTTTTTTCTTGTACATATTATAATACAGAGATCGAAGACGTTCACGTCGGGCAGTGAAAATGATGACGAGATCAGGGTGCACAGGGTGAACGATCGGAACAACTCGAAGGGGACGACCCGGTCGTACCACAGCGTGGGAAACCTCAACTCTCTGGACATGGACCAGTCGCCCAGGCTGACTGCCGACAAGAGGCACTCCCTGATAGACAGTTCAGCGGGCAGCACCACCGAGGGCGACAGTAGTCAGAAATCGCACAAGTCCACGGTCTATCTTCACGCAACCACGGGTATGTACACTGAATTAGCGCCCTCGTGACTATGCAACTGGTGTTTGCATACTTCATGCACTGATAACGGATAAGTCTATGAGTAAAGTATAGGGCAAATACCATATGATTGCATTGAACGAATTATTGAGAGGTACAGGGAGTGAAGTCGCAACACAAAATTGACATGTAACTGATTAATTAATAGGTAGCTTAAGCACCCTCAGTTTTGACATCGAAATGACATTCCTGAGTAGTCGAAGTTATTACGGTCATTCTGTAATATACCTATAGTTATTAGACTGCAGTGGTTCTCAGTCGCAGGGGGGGTGAGGGAGAATTCATGAAATAAAGTAGCTGATTTCATGTGAGGGAAAAAATTACCTTTGATAGATTTGTAAAATATTTCTAAGCACATCTATGATTTGCAGACTGCGTTGAACATTTTTGAAGTGACTCGTACCCAAGTGTCCCAAATTAGTGATTCAGTTTTGCTCCGGTGTCTGATAATAAAATAAAATGAAATTGCAATGCATATTAATCACAAAATTGTGATTGAACGGCGTTGTAAATAGGCTACTATTCGTACACTACTGTTGTTTGTCAATTTTTTAGATACCGAAAGACACTTATCTCGATAGTTTGTTCGGCTGATCCCATTATCGAATACAACATTATTATTATTCTATCAAAATATGTTAGAATTGCCATTTAGTGGGGATGGGGGATAGGGGTCATAACATCTGATCTCAGTCTGCGCAAGCGTTCTCGAAAATATTCAGGAATAACGAAAAATGTTTAATTTTTTAAGTATAAACTTACTTACTTAAATTAATTTTTTTGGTTTACGTGCCTGCCTATGGCATTCATCGTGAGTAAAACCCGCCGTGCGATCGGTACTAATGGACACAAGACTGTAATATACTATTTAAGTAAATGCTTACTCGGCATAGGCTTATAAGAAATAATACCAATTTGCGCCATATACATCTTATTATTATTATTATTATTTACAAACGTACACAACATAGCAAATTTGTGTTCAGCAGTTCCGGTCGTGTATATAGTAACTGTAGACTAAAGTAATACCTTAAATAGTACTGTGAGTTAACAGTTCAAACTTAAAGATAAAAATAGTATTTGTTACTTTCACTCATCATCTGTTTTTTTTTGAGATGGTTTAATTTGTAAGCAAATTATGAGTGTGTAAAATATAAAATTTTAAGAATGTTCATAACTTAATCGGTCAATTTTATTCACTCTAATATTACATGTAACAGCACAAATTTGAAAATTCTGAACTCAAATTTGCCGTGTTGTCCATGTGTGTAAGACAAAGACGACACTCGAGGGCGGACACGCCCTAGCTCTTAACGCCTATCTCGTGTGTAACTATAATATTATTATGTTTGTGTGTTTTGGACGGACGGTGATGACGTGCGCAGTAGGAGAAATACCAGAATCGCGACAGCTGCACCAGTCCGTGTTCGGGGCAAAGAGCAGGCGGGCGGCCAGCCGCGAGGAGCTGTCTTCGCGCAACGACGCGTTCGGCGGGGCCCAGAAGCGCACGCTGTCCCGATCTGTGTCCGTGCTGGCGCCGTGGGCCCCGCGGCACAGCGAGGGCCGGACCGTGGACTACGACGAGCGCGGCCGGCCGCCCAGGGCGCCGTCGTCGGGCAGACACGGACCAGTCAAGGCCACCAAGAGCGACCCGGAAGAGTCAGCGGCGGCGGGCGCGGGCAGGCCCACGTTGGCGGCCCGGACTAAGAACCGGCAGCCGAATCGGGCCAGTTCGGGCGAAGAATCGTCGTTGCTGGACGAAGTTATCATCCGGACCACCAGCCGCACAGGCAAGCTCATCAAGGACGACCGTTCCACGTCCCGGCAGATCGGCAGGTCCATGTCGTCGGCGAACAGGTCAGCCGCGGGAGGCACGTTGACACGGGTCAAGACGAAATCGTAGTGGACAAAGTGGTCGACGACGAAAACAACGACAATAATAATAATAAAAATAATAATATTCATAATAATAATATAATAATAATAATAATAATAATAGCAATAATAATATGTAATAATAATGATAGTAATAAAATATAATAATATAATAATGATGATGATGATGATGATAATAACGCATACAAAT
>NW_019101037.1:0-17943 GCF_001856785.1 Myzus persicae
AAAATCTTTGTTAGTTGACTAAAACTATTTGAATAAAATGAACAAATAAATGTTCAGATCAATAATATTCTTGTTATTTGAGTACATAATTGATGATTGGATTGAACATATAAAATTGTTAGCTTAACAAATTGTTTGTTAGTGAACTAAAACTATTTTAATAAAATTAACAAATAAATGTTCAAATCAATAATATTATTGTTATTTGGGTACATATTTCATGATTAAAAGTTGAACAGAAGACCTTGTTAATTTTACCAATGGTTTTCCGTTCTGTGCAGTAGCTAATTGTTCGATCGCCGCTCGCCATGACGCGCTGATTAACAAAAATGTCTCTTTTAAGATTTTTAATATTTGAAAAACTAAACGTTATATTGAAATTCTGATACTTGCATCGTCTCGAACACATAATACTACATATTTAAACGCTAATTAAATTTCGAAAATAAAATGTTTAGGTCGGTAAATCGTTGTGTGAAGCTAGGAACTTTAACACGCATAAGATAGGCGATTACGATGAGTAGGGCCCAATGACGTCACGTGGCTATTCTACATATCTTAATATCTCTTAGTTAGTCTTTAGATAGTCTTTAGAATAGTCTTTAGACCATTAAAATAATTTTTAAATTTTATTAACATTTCAAGGGGGTATGTATAGTAACAATGCCTCATTATCGAATGTTTTGGAAAAACAATAGTCGTTATCCTTTGATTTCAGACAATATGTCCAGAAATCGGTTTGATAACCTCCGTTATTATTTTCATAAAAATGACAATGCAAAAAATGCTTTCTAGAACTCATTACTACTTTTTAAAGTACGTCCCTTTGTAACTGCTATTAAAAATAATATGAGAAAAATTAATTTTGAAGAATTTTCATCAGTTGATGAGATAATATAAATTATCAGCAAAATGCTGTACTCTACATTTATGGCTCCTTACTTGACCTAATTTTTTGTAATAATCCTAACCTAAAAGTTGAGTGCTGTCTACAGTTATTTGAGATTACTAACACTCACAACACTTATGAATTTTAGAACACGACTTTTGGTAAGTTCACTTACGTTATTGAATTTAAAAAAATACTGTACTGACGGGGTCCCGCGCAAAGGCAGTTTGAATTCAAACGGCCTTTACGCGGAAATCCGCGCTGTGTTCCTCAAACAAACCGCCAACCGACGACGACCGACACCAGTGCGCGACAACCGCGCTAGGATTTAAAATTAAACTTATTTAAAATATATTAAATTTTATAATCAAACATACGAAACATAACATGAAAAAACAAATTACTAATACTTAAACTATATTCATTTCATTAACAAAATTAAATAAAAAGTAAACCGAATACTACTTCTTTACCAATTAAAAATTTTAACGCTTTATACTATAACATCTATTACAAAGATTTAGTTAAAGAAATATTTATAAAACTGTTGAACAAGATACTGATACCCACTTTTTTCTATTAAAAAGTATTTTGTAACTGTAACTAATTTATACACCTACGTATAACATTTATTTTATATTAAAGTGTTTTTCTGTGATATATACGAGACACGTATAAAATATTTTTTTTCAAGGATATTGAACACAAAAAAACGTATTACCATGTGGTAAACCGATATGTTCTATTGTTTCCTTATAATAAGAGTCGTTTTGTATCCAAATAAGGATATACCAACTGTGCCCAAATGACCTTTTTTTTGTAAACTGTGCATCTGTGTCTGAAACTTATTTCAATATAGGTACAGTAGAACTTCGATTAACCGTCACTGTCGGGACCGGGGGGCCTATTCTCAAATCGATCGAATATAGATGTCGAATAAAATTGTTCGATTGTCCAGTTTCGATCAGATTTATTCATTCGATGGCGGTTTTTCGATTTCAGGTATTCTGGGGGCCTATTCTCAAATCGATCGAATATAGATGTCGAATAAAATTGTTCGATTGTCCAGTTTCGATCGGATTTATTCATTCGATGGCGGTTTTTCGATTTCAGGTATTCTGAAATGACGATCGAACAAAAACTTTTCGGTCGTATTATTTTTCGACTATCGAATAATAATCATATGATTTACTTTGTTTTCCATGAAATAGACATATTATTGTTGATACGTTATCTAGTATATTCAATTTATTATATTATATTGTTATTAGTTATTCTTATTACATATTATATTATGTTATTGTAATTGACGTTATAATAATTTAAGTTTTTACCACCGTTTTTTAAACCATTTTAATATGTCTCAAATAATTAAGAAGTCTAAAGGAAAGTCATGTACTACTTCCCAAAAAGAAGCGATAGTTGATTTTATTAAACTACATCCGGAGTTAAATAAAGGTAAATTCACTCAAAATTTCACTAAAAAACACAGCCAAGCTTTGTGGCAGGAACTCGCAAAACACTTGCATACATTAGTTGGTGCAGTTAAAACACCACAGCAATGGAGAAAAGTAAGTTTTATAGATATCTACCCAGAATACCTAGAACTTCTTATTACTTACCACAAACATATTGTATATACACCATTTATACCTTATACCTACAAGGGAAACTGATCTCAACAAGTACTAACAAGGTATATATTTAAACTACTTAGTGTTGGATTGACATGAAGTGTAACGCAAAAACTAAGAGTGTCCAAGTGAAGAAAAGTTTTAAAACTACTGGTGGTGGTGAAAATGAATTTCCAGATGGTCTTGATACACTGGAAGAAGATATTGTTCACCTCATCGGTCAAGTACCAATTAATGGACAGCCTCACACTGAAGAGCCATTAATAGTCTTTGAGGGTTACAACATGGACATTATGACTATGTAAGAATTATTTTCACATTCCTTTTTATAGCCTTAGACAGACAAAAATGTTTTATATAACTTTTGTAGAGAAAATAATGAGACTGTTAAATTCACTGGCAATGAAACTAGTCTGGGTGAAGATTTGAATATTGTGTACGAGTCCAACGCTCATGATGGTGAAAATTATGATGAGAACTATATATGTACAGCTTTGGATACTTCTGTCCAGCCAAATGTTGAAAAAGTTGAAACTGTGACCACCAAATTAAGGTTTTATTAATGATATTGCATTTTTTGGATATATATGTGTGTATTCAGTGTTTGATATAAATTAAATTAAGATGGATTTAATAATAATTATAGTTATAATTACATAATCCTATTAAGCCATTAGTAAATAAATAAATATATAAATACATATATATATATATAGAATGGCTGGGGAACGTAAACGTGTATAGATAACTATAACTACACGGGTTAGAAAAATAGCGTCGAACCAAAACCAAATCACGTTTCGTTATAGGTATAGGATAGTATATACGGAAGTAGGTAAGAAAATTTAAGTGTTAAATTTGTGAATAAGCAGACAAATTGTCAAATCAAAAAATGTATAAGGTTCCCTGCAATTCTATAATAATAATATGTACTTTTGTGGGAAAAGGGTAGGTTATAGTTTCAAAACTCCATAAAGATTTGCTCACTGGATCATTATTTATTTTTATTTTTATTTATAACTTCATTCAACAATTGACATTTGGATACATTAAATTGTATTCTTGTTAATATTTTGACATTTTTAATTTATGATGTATTTTTAAATTAAATTGTTGTTACTTTTTTGTTCTCACATATAGCCAAAACATTATAGTTATTCTCTTGGTTGTGCATTTTAATATTTCTTAATTTCTACATTATTTTATAACATTTCATAATTAAGGTTTGGTTTAAATTTAACTACTAATTATGTAACACTTGGTTATAAACTATTTTACTTACTTCATCAATATTTATTTTTTTATTGTCTTAATAATTAGATTAATAGTTTTATATAATTTGTGATTTAGTTTTATCAAATTCTATTACAGTACTTAAGTTAGGAAATACTATATGAATGTATTGTATAAATTAAAATAAATAAACTGTATGAATATACATACAATTTTATGGTTAATAATATATACCTATTACAGAAAAATTGATGCGTTAAAAAAATCATTGGATAAAACTGGCAACCTGGAATCCATTAGTGTAGAAAGAAATAATTTGTTAAAGAACTATTATGATAGGAAATTATTACTTATGGAGAGGCAAACTAATGCTTTGGAAAAAATTGCCAACAAAAACTGTTCCTGTAGTGTAAATGTAATGCCAATGAAAATGTAGTTACCCAGATACATTGTACAGTGTGTACACACATACACACATATATAATATATATATATATATATATATTTATGTTTTAAATGCAGTATAATATTAATTTAACCATATTATTCTTAAAACAGTTGTTTTGTTACTGAATTTAAATATTTTATTTTGTTTAATAATTTATTATGTTTTAAATGCAGTATAATATTAATTTGACCATATTATTCTTAAAACAGTTGTTTTGTTACTGAATTTAGTTATTTTATTTTGTTTAATAATTTATTATGTTTTAAATGCNTAATAATTTATTATGTTTTAAATGCAGTATAATATTAATTTGACCATATTATTCTTAAAACAGTTGTTTTGTTACTGAATTTAGTTATTTTATTTACTTATCTTAAGATTAATCTTATGTATTATAATATTAGTACAAGTGCATAATTTTTTTTATATTTACTTATGAATAATTTTACATAATAAAGAGTTGGTTATTAAATGTATTATTTTAATAATGTAAGTTGGTACTTTTAAAATTTAAGTAAAATAATTTTGAATAATTGCTGTTTGAAAACGCCTCCCTGCTGTTAGTTCTGGATCTATCCGATTCGCTAACTCATTGTCCGGTAATCCTTGATTGGGTATCATACCAAAGTCTATATGTTCTAAATTTATCTCATCATTATTTATAATTGGAAGACGGTTTGTTATGCAAATGTTGTGTAGTATTACACATGCATTTATAATTTTGGCCGCTTTTTCTGGATGGTAGTGTAGTGTTCTATCTTTCAGAAGACATCTAAACAGGAAAATTACTTTATTTAAAGTCTACGAATTGTGAAAATTTAATTTGATTCAAACCTAAAACGCATTTTAAGCACTCCATTACACCTTTCTATTGTTGACCGAGTTCTGCATAACCATTTATTATAATTTGACTCGGGTCCCCCTACTTCAGGTTCATGTATGGGTGTCAATAACCAAGGTCTAAGGCCATACCCTGAATCGGCTAAAAATAAATTGCATATAGGTGGGTGTTAAAAACTTGTTTAGTTGAATATTAATAATTATTTCTAAATTTGTTACCCAACAAAAAATTAGAAGTTTGTCTGATAGAATGGATATATTTTAATACATCAAGCACTGGGCTTACACGCCATATATGACTGTCGTGGGCACTCCCGGGAAACTTAGCACAGACATTAAGGATCTTTAAGTCACAATCACAAATCTATTCAAAAATATTTTTATTAAACCGGTACAAAATATTTCAAGAAAGTGCCTGTCAACTAAAAGAAAATATTACCAGTTGTGTATTAATACTATGATATCCTTTTCTATTTACATAGATGTGTTCAGGATAAATGATATCATGTTGTTTTGGTGGTACAATAGCGATGTGGGTACAATCAAGTACCCCAACTACTCCAGGTACTCCGTATTTTTCATAGAACCTAGTATGCAATATGTAAAATACAATACTGCATTAATATAAAAACTAGCGAGAACAATTTTAATATTAAATTACTATCAGCAACTATTATTACCCTAAACGAATAGAATTAAGTTCATTAATGGTTGATGGAAATCTAATGTACTGATTCATTATTTGTGGTAGGTTTAAAGCGTTTGCAACTTCAGTGATACATCTGCTAACTGAGGCCTGACTGAGTGCAGATCCTCTGTGTTCACCTATGTCCTGTTGATAGCTACCACTAGCAAAAAAGCGAAGTGCTGTCAATACCTGTAGATCATTTTAAATTACAAATGAAAATAAAATAACATAAGTTTTTATTATTTGACAATAGGTAGGTTTTTTATTAAATAAATGTAAACATATAATTTGAGTAGTGTTATAGTAAGGAGTGTAAAAATAACTTCAAGAAATATTGGTACACAATTTATTCAAATCTTTATTTATATTCTATGTTCAATTACACAATAAATAAGCGAGAATAAATATTAAATTAGGTGTTCATGCTTAATTCGTAATAATATTACATTAGCCATTTAAAATTTTTATTAGGTAAATGGTAAGTAGGTATTCAATAAATATTTATAGGTACTAAATACTGTAGTGCAAATAAATACTAAATAGTAAGTAGTGATCCAAACTACAATATAAACGATTTTTCATATCCTAATAGGTATGTCTTAAATATATTTTTTGTTAATTGTGGTGTATCTACATAGGTATTAATAACTATCAAGATTTGATAGAGTTATTTCTGAAACGGTGATTCAATCGATATTTAAATGACTAATTCAATTACCAATACTTAACTTTCTATCAATACTAAGACCAGCATTTGTTTTAGGTGCCATCATATGTGGACTCAGACTTTGACATAATTCTTTTACCAATGATTTAGATAGCCGGTAAGTTCCTAAGAACTTTCTGTCCGAGAGAACTAGATAATAATTAAATAAAAGCATATTAGTAATACCTGTAAATAATGATATTTACATAATGTGATGTTAAATAATGAGAAATAAAAAATGTTTACTAGTAAACGGATCTTCCTGCGCCATGAGCCGCCTATCTTCGTTAAATATATTTATATCTAAATAGTTTACAATGTTTTGATAATTGTATAAGATTTCCAACTCGTCTGCCATTTATTTCAAATTATATATAACTTCTATAACTTATTATATATAAGTAACTTAAGTTCAAATTAATTAACCATAATCAACTAAGTACATACCTATCCAATATTAATTCAATAAAAACAATAAACTACCTACTACCTATGCTATCAATTCTATCGTCGAATCTGAGATTCGATCACTAAATACCAGTCGATGTAGAATGTCGAAAAGGGTGATCGAAAACATGATCGAATACTGTTTGAGAATACGGTTTTGCCCATTGATCGAAACATGAATGTTTTTCGATCGATTTCCAGTCGAAAACGTTTTTCGATCGATTTGAGAATAGGCCCCCGGGGCTATGACGGTTAATCGAATAGACGGTTAACGGAAATTTTGCAAAAAAAAACGTGTGCATACATATATGTACACACATTTATAACATATAAATTAATTATTATAACACATATAAATTATAAACATACATACCACACATATTATAAAAAAAAATCTGTAATTTTAGTTTGGTTTTTTGATTCTCTAGCTTTTTTAGCAGCAATATTACGTATTTGACGTAGAAGTAAGACTTGCGTAGCATTTGACAATCGTCTAATCGCCTCATTATTTATTTTTTTCGGCGATGACCGATGACGGATAACAGAGAGTTAGACGGTTAATCGAAGTTCTACTGTATACAACATTTTAATTCACTACGTTATCTTTTATGTAACAAATGTGAACTGTATATAACTATATAAGTTATAAGGCAAATAACTATTATTTACAGTTATTCAATTTAATAGTTTGGTAGGCAAAAACACGTGTTTGGGCATTTTATCCAAAATCACATATCGAGTTTTTACGATAATATTTTAATATATATTATAGCGAGTATGCACATGAACCACCAATTTGAGAAATGACTTAAGTCAATTAAAGGTTATTCGGGGAAAATAATAAAAAACTTTTTTTAAACAACCAGTTACCAATACAGTATGTAAATTAACTAGAATGTCAGTAGTTGTGATTCGAAAAATAATTCAGATATTGTAATGCAGTTTTTTCAATGTAAATATGACTAATTGCCTACCTTTAATATTGGTCAAAGTAAAAATAATAAAAAACCAATTACATTTTTTTGAACATTTGAAAACAGCTATTTCATAGAGAACTTGTAATATGAAGAAAAAATAATATTGAAATCCGTTTAATTTTGATAGATCGAAAGAAACTTCTATTAAAAAAAAAATATATAAAAATATAAAAAATATTATAGTTAAATTGTATATTTTTAGTAACTATAATGATCAGAACTCATAACTTCTAGCATTTATTTTACACATTTCTTTATAGAGGATCTGGGGACGTATATTTGAGCTATTAATTTGTTTTAAAAACCTAAGATGTTAAATGTGAAATTCTATGTTGCATATTTTTGCATATTTAAAAGTTAAAATGACATTTTGCTTTTTTAAGTCTTTCTCAGTACCGTAGCCTTTAAACATTTTTTTCTTAATAACAACAAGTAATTATAGTAGTATTAATTATTTATATTTGTAATTACATTACTTTTTAAACTCAAAAAAAATGTAAATTTACCAAATAAAAAAAAAAATAACTTAAAAAAATTTAGTTACAATTTTGATAAGGAATTAGTAATGTAATTTAATTACCAAAAAATAGTAATTTCACCAACACTGGAAATTACGTAATATAAAACTGCTCATTATTCATTTATAAACTTAACTTTTGTAAAAAAAATCAACCCAACACGTGAATATTCGATTTTGATAGGTAGGGTATGTAAAAAAATACAATCCGATGTAATAATTCAAACACAATTTAAAACTACTTACAACTTAAAACTTATTTTATATTGGTAGGTACTATTAATTTTACTATATGCAATGCAATTTTAAAAATATAAAGATTAATTTAAAGATATTATCTTTTTTTACGATGAAACTATTCATACTATTTTACGTTATTTCTAGTAAGGTATAATGAACTCGAAAGTCAATTACAATAATTATATGGTATACATTTATTGTTTTAAAATAATTTATTAAATAAATCTACAATTTTAAAATACTTTCAATTTTAAATTTCGAAATGTTTTTTATAAAAATTAATGTTGTGCAAATCCAGTGCTTGGTAAAGAATATTCTCGCTTTCAAACATTTTTTTAAAAACTATTATTGTGATAAATTAGTATAAAAAATTTTAAAAAAAATGTTAAGTAATATTACTATTGTAGTACTAAATTTCTCACTTCATTTAAAAACGTTTAAAATTGAAAAAGTCGATTTTCATTTTTA
Source organism: Myzus persicae (assembly GCF_001856785.1). Classification (NCBI taxonomy): domain Eukaryota; kingdom Metazoa; phylum Arthropoda; class Insecta; order Hemiptera; family Aphididae; genus Myzus; species Myzus persicae. The sequence goes on from NW_019101037.1 coordinate 9,088, forward strand.
TAAAAATGTAGATAACAAGATATATTTATTTTTTTTAGTTTGTTTGTTCACATCAACGTGAAATGATTATTAATGCGTATAAATCCAAATTGGCAGTCGATCCAAATTTGACTGTTAGAAAGGCGCGCGAAATCCTCTCTAAGGAATTGGGAATTGGTCAAAAGACAATTTCGAACACAATTGCCCAATATCGCGAAAACAAAACAGTGTCTTCGCCAAACAAAATAAAAATTTTCAAAAACGTTGAAACAAAAGTTGACGATTTTGATAAATATGCCATCAGAAGGAAAATCCATCAGTTTTGGTTTAATCGTGAACTGCCGACGTTAGATAAAATTTTGACGGTAGTTAATGAAGATCAAAGTCTACCAAGTTTCTCCCGCACATCATTATATCGATTAATGAAATCAATGGAATTCGAATATGCTAAACGAGGTCGTAACAGCGCGTTACTTGAAAAAAACGAGATATTTCTTTGGCGAAGACAGTACATTAGAGATTTACGAAAATACAGAGAAGAAGGTCGTTAAATTTATTATCTCGACGAAACTTGGGTGAATGCTGGAGATGTTACGAGCAGAATATGGAGTGACAATACTGTACAATCTAGCCAAGACGCTTTTTCCCAGGGACTATCAACAGGTGCAGTCAATCCCACAGGTAAAGGGAAGCGACTCATAGTAGTTCACATAGGGTCCGAAGACGGATTTGTTCCAGGCTTGCTTCTATGTTTCGAATCTAAAAAAAACACCCAAGACTATCACGACGAGATGAATGGGGATTCTTTTCGTGATTGGATGGAAGGTGTTTTGCCGAGACTCAAGGACAATTGTGTGATTGTGATGGACAACGCTCCTTATCACTCAGTGAAAAAAGAGAAATGTCCAACTACGCAATGGCGAAAGTCAGACATCATCGATTGGCTCACAAGTAAAGGGGAGGTAATCGATAACTCGATGATAATTCCGGAGTTATTAAAAGTGGTAAAACAGTTGAAACCTTTGTATTCAACCTATGTAATTGACGAAATGGAGCAAAACAAAGTAGTCTTACGTTTACCTCCCTACCACTGTGAGCTAAATCCTATAGAATTAGCTTAGTCTGTCGTCAAAAATCACGTAAAAGCCAACAACAAAACTTTTAAGCAAGCCGACGTACGTAATCTTCTAATCGAAGGTACTGTAAAAGTGTAAAAGTTACTGTTGAGATGTAGAAAAACTTTATCAGCCACACCACGAAAGCAGAAGACAAGTTTTGGGACATGGACAATTTGATTGATGAACTGATGGCAGAACAACAGACAGTTGTACTAACTATCGGCAATTCTGATGACGAAGATGATTCTGATTTTTAATGTTTTTTTAATTTATGTGTAAATATTTAACTTGTATACTTTATGTGACTGAAGTTTTTTTACTATTGACAATTTTTTTATTTTTTTTTATGTGTAAATATTTAATTTGTATATTTTATGTGACTGATTTTTTTTTACTATTGACAATATTTTTATTTTTTATACATAATATAGTTACTCGTTTGTACATTATTATTTCAATATTTGTGTATCTTATATTTATCATACAGATAAACCTCTGTAGTCTATAATCTATAATAAATTCCGTATTTTTTATTATGGACTTATTAATAAGTACTATGTTTGCTAATAAAATTAATTTTTTTTTTAAGTACAGCTATTTATATAGGACTAAGCATAATTCAGACATAATTATTTGGGAAACCGATTATTATTACGCAGTAACCTGTATTTGTTTAATTTTGTTGTACGGCATTGATTTCATTCTTTGTAATTCGGTGTATACACATCGACAATAGTCGGTAAAGTTCGGAAATGATCATCGGCGGATGGTAGTGGGGGAAATTGTGGTAAAGCGTTGCTACGCTCGTCATTCGAGCTGCGCAAAACAGGTGTCTTCTCTTTTGGAACGGAGTATACTTATATGAATATTATTAAAATAGTTCACATTAACAGCGTTGTGTTGCCCCAATAGAGATGACAACGACCAGATAAGCAAGGGACATCCGGCGTGTGCAGCGCGTGGCCGCCCACGGAATAACCTTATATGATAAAGTAGTAGGATAATAAGCAGGGATACGATCCAAGGATCACCATTATAAAATATGTCGCTCGAATAGGCTTCGGCAGACGGACCAACACCAACGACGAGCTAGGAGCTAGGAGTATGACAGTCACATCTCGCTAGTCTCCATTCCTTAATACAGTCAATTTGGACTTATGAAATTTATTGTTTTTGTTATAATCAAATAAAAGTATTCAAATTATAAAGAAAAGAACAACTCTTATTTATTTTACAACACCAACAAACGGACGTAGTCGGTTTGTTACAGGACGGATAAAAAAAACTTGGCAAGTTTTTTATAAGGAAATATTTCGGCATGTTTATAATTATAGAATTTAGACCAAAATTTATCCGTATCCTTTTCTTCAGTTATTTCATTTGTAAATTATTCAAGCGGTAATGAACGCCATTGATCATCTAAAACCTGTATTTCATTTTCGTTTTCTGAATTAACAATGCGAAGTAATTTTTGTATAAGACTTTGAATAGAAGGTGTCGATTCTCGAGCCATGTTTGACAAAGCTTCTTTGGGGTTTAGACATTTTAAAAGAGGCAAGACAGGATCATTAAAATCATACATTTTTTTAAGTTGAATGCAGCTGGTTTGTAGAAAGTCCTTGCATTTGGAATAAAAGTTGGATAATAAATCTGGACGTTGACGCGTACATTCACGAATGTTGGACGGTGGTCCTGCCGATGAGAGACTCTCGGGGCGAGGTAGCGTCGAAGGTTTTAGAAACAAACCAAAAAAAATACACAATCTGATGGTGTCGCACGGACGTGCGGAAAACTTAATTTATTTAGGTTGCTGATCAATAACAAAATAACAAACACAAAAAAATGGTTCGCGCGCGGGAAAACAGGCGGCCGTGCGTCCGTCTCAGTGATGGTATGTGTGATAACACCGAATTCCCTTGACATGGCTCAAAATTTCCCTTTTTCAGTCAAAATTTCCCTTCATAAAAAATTTTTTTAACTACTATTGTTCTGTGATACTACCTCTTACAAACCTATACTACAATAAACTATTTAGGAGAGGGACGAGCTTAGATAATATACATTATCTAAGGGGATGAGGCCAGGATGTTTTTAAGACTTTATCCATAGAAATTAGCATTTAGCATCATAACATAATACCATGGTCCATGAATTATCACATATATGACATATATGTGATACTTATATATATAATAATAATATATATATATTTAATAATTACCTATATATATATAATACATATATTATATGTCATACTATTAACTTAACAATTATACAGGGGTCAATAACACACATAGTTGGAAAACCAATAAATTGCTTCGCTCCGCTCAAAATATAAATACAGCAGTATTGAAAGAAAATTACTTTAAACTTTATATAATTTCATTAAAATAATAACAGATTAACAATTTTAACAAATTTGGCAATAGTGCAAAACAAACAAGAAAATAAATATTTTATAGCATCCTGCTTTAAAAAAAAAAAATGACAATAGTACAAAACTAATGAAAAAATAAATATTTTTTAGCATCCTGCTTTTTTAAAAAAAAGTAATAATACCAAAATATAAAATATGTATGCAAACTCAACAATTAACAATTGTCTTACAAATAACAAATAAAATAAAAATTGAAAAAAAAAATGTTAACTTTGGTAAATAAAAATATCACTATACTAATTAGCAAATAGTAGTAATTAATTTCTAACATATATAACAAATAACAAGATACTAACAAAAATAAAAAATAGTAGTTACATAGTTAAGCTGACTAGTTGTGTTGACTAGTAAATTATAATAGAAGCTATTTATCTTTGTATATATTTTGATTGTGGAGATCTAAATGAGACTGCGTAACTTTAAACTCTGCACAAGATATTTCTTTATCCTGGAAAGAAGATCTAATAACTGTAACAGCATTTAAAGTATTATCAGCTAATTTGTTTCTTTTCTTGGTCTTGACATCATTCATTACTGAAAAAATACGCTCTGCTTCAGCATTACTATGAGGTAAGGTTAATACGAGACTGGCTAATTTTGATATATTGTAAAACTTGAAGTAGTCATTGGTAAAGTCTTTGGCTTGTCCTATATCATACCACATTTTACTAATACTGAGTTGTTTCATCTTTAAGCACTCATTGTTACTAAAAAAATAAGGCAATGTTCGCCATTCTTCTAAAGCATTGTTACAATAGATCACATTTTTAAATGTACTTAGAAGATGATGTAAAGTTTCAAATCCTTCTCTGTTTGTAGCATTTAGAGCAACTTCATAATCCAAAAATCCCATTTCTTTAAATAATGCGTTATTAAAAGGTAGTCTCAAACTTATTTCTTCTGCAGCTTTGATGTAAAAATTTAAACATTTATTTTTGAATTCAGTAACTAATTGACGTGGTAAAGTTTTTAAAATTGTTTCACACTCAGTACCAACATAAATTTCAGATTCAGGGAGAAAATTATTAGGATCTTTAAAGTTTAAATTACATATATCTTCTGTTAATAAAGCTGGTTTTATAAAATTTTGACTTATAGATTTTAAGAGTCTAATAGAATTAGTATGTAGTTGGTGAATAATGGTTTTTCTTGTTTGAAATAAAGCGTTAAATGAATTGAAATAGTCTAATGAATGTTTGAGAAAAAAAAAATAAGCTTTAACCACCATATTGTTTAGAGTATCCAAAATTTGTTCAGCACTTTTCAAGTGATCTTCTACAACAGCAAGTCTGAAGTATTGAGTAAGACCATCACAACAATCTATCATCCTCACGACACACTGGTGAAGTGCTAACCATCTTGTTTCAGCCAGTTTTAAGATTTTCTTTTTATGGCCATCGAAAAATTCTTGAATTTCTACTAATATGGCAGTTCTTTTTGCGCTACCAGAGATATATGTTGAAACGTTTCTGATTAGATCTTCTGGTGACCGAGGTAATTGCTGTGCTGCCTTACTGGCAGCAAGGGCCGCCGAGTGGCAAATACACTGCATTAAAATTAAATCAGGATTATCGCGTTTCAAGTGCGAAAAAAAAGAATTATGCTTCCCTATCATAACGTTTGCCCCATCACTAGCTACACCTATGAGATGAGACAAGGAAATATTTTTGGACGCAAAACATTGTTTAAATTCTTCATATAATTTAGAAGCACTGCAGTCAGTTGCATCAACTGGTAATAGTTCCAATAATCTCGTATGAACCACTCCACTATCTGGTTGTACATACCTTACCAAAATACAAAGAAATTTGTGCATACTGATGTCAGTACTTTCATCTACAAGAGCAGAGAAATGAGAATTTTTAATAATACTAACTGTAACATAGGTTTCAACTGGCGCAATTACATTTTTTACAATACTTGTACATTTTTTTCGATGCAGTTGAACCTTTTCCATGATTTTCGAGTCTGGAAATATTTGTTTCAGAACAGGAACCAGTAAATCAACCGTCTGAAATGCTATGTTATTGGTAGCGAAAAAACTAGACAATTTTATTTCAGCCGATTTTACATTTATAATTTCTTTCTTAGAATTTTGGTCATCAGTTTTGGTAAATGAAGTCATTGACATACCTCCACGCAATCCTTTAACATTGGATTTATGTTTTAGTCCTAAGCTATGTTTTGTTAACTCACTTTTACCGCACGTGAGTATTGAATTGCAAGCAATGCATTTAAATTTAGTTGGGTCATTGATAACATTTTTCAACCAAGGCTTATATTCCTCCACTTGAAGCCATTCTTGACAGAATAATTTTGTTTGAACTCTTTTTTTTCAGCTTTAGTGAGCTCATTCCTTATCGCCCTTTTTTTTTTTTGGTGTTGATTGCTTAGGATTCATCTCAACATCAGAATCGATATCCATCTCAACGTCAGAATGAATATCCATCTCATATGTAGCACCTATATTTGAAAGATATAGAACAATGAATAATATGTAAAAAAAGGAATTATTGTATATTATGTGAATATAAATATTATTTATTAATAATACATACTTAGGAACAATTGTTAAAATATTGAGCGTTGACCGTTTACGTCAATCACGTATTCGTTTATTCGTTATTGACTCTTGTGTTGTATGTTTGATATTTGATAATACGATTATGTAAGTTGATAATTGATAGATAATATCGTTATCATTTAATTATTTTATAACCAGCGTCTATAAGGTTTTTGGTATATCTTAAATCGTGTCTGTGATCAATTCAATTTGATAAGGATAAGATCATAAAGTAATATCACAGAATAGATTAAATTAAAAAATATTAAGAATTTATTCTATTCTGTGGTAATAATATAACAAATAAGATAAAACCGAATAAACGTCATCAATATAATATTTCCCTTTTTTATTTGATTCTATCGTAAATTTCCCTTCATTCCCTTTCGATTAATTTGACGCCAAATTTCCCTGCGCCGTGGGAATTTCCCTTCCACATACCATCACTGGTCGACGGCGAGTCGTGCAAACGGTTGTGTTCGACCGATCCGGTTCACCTGGTGGCCGGCCGACGGATCCTAGCGCGGATGTCGCGCACTGGTGTCGGCCGTCGTCGGTTGGCGGTTTGTTTGAGGAGCACAGCGCGGGTGTCCACGTAAAGGCTGTTTGAATTCAAACTGCCTTCGCGCGGGACCGCGTCATACCCCCCGCCAAACCGCTAACGGCGTTGGTGTTCCGGCCGTCACCGGTGTTGCAGGTGGACGTGTGTGGCGGGGTGGTTGTGGTCGGCACTTGTCCGCGGGTACGTTTTCCGGCTGTTTTCAGAGGGCGTGGCCCTGGTGGTGTCGAGTTGTGTGGGTTGGTGCGTGACGTGTGTTTTGTGTTGGTAGGGGGGGCAGGCGGTTCTCCGCGTGTACGTGTTCCTGCCGGTGGTGGTGGACGTATATGCGGTGGTGTCTAAATACGTTATGGGGAGCTAGGAGCGCTTGTGGGGATAGCTGTCCACCAGGTGGTGTTTAAGAGCCCCACCTCCTCTTGTGTTAGGGGGGTTAGCGTTACCGTCATCGACTCGAAGGTTTCCGGGGCCTCGGTTGTTCCGGAAGTGGCGGTCACTGGTACGGGGCCTTCGGTGTCCATCGAGTAGTCGGTCGCCGGGGGAGTTGGGTTGGGGGGTGCGGGGGTCGTCGGCTTCTCCAGACGGTGCTGCTGGGGCGCTTGCCTTTTCCTCTCGCGGAACTCCCGGAGCCGCTCCTTGTTCCGGCGTTGGCGGGTGGTCTCTGTTGGTGCTGTGGGCGCTGATGGCGCGGTGGTGATGGTTGACGTTGCCCGTGGTGCCGGTACCGGCCATTTCATCAGCGGACTGCGCGACCGGTTTAGCCGCATTGCTGCAGCTGGGTCGTCCCTTGTTGCCGTCCGGAACACGGCGGTGCGGTCCTCCCACCCCCGCCTGCTGGAGTGTGGTTGTAGTTGGTATATTCGACTGTAAATTGTGTAAACTCAATGCTATTGTGGGTTTAACGGTGTGGGGTGTTCGCCCGTGCGAGGTAGGGCACGTTGTTTATACTGCACGCTTAAAGCACGACACATGAATTTTGCGCGGTGGTTGCTGGTCGGTTACGAATACTCCTTTACCTACCTGCCAAGCGAGTTGCACGGGGCTCCACCATTTCGGTGCGAATCCGGCGTGGAATTTTTTGTGCGCTTTGGACAGGCGGTGTGCTTTGTAGTACACCCTGTCGCCTGTCCTATACTTAGTGTACGCCTGGTCAACTTTTTCAGGCGGTGTTTCTAGGGCGTTCTTTTCGCGCTGCTCCCTATCTATATTTATCAGCTCGATCGGGACGTCTACCGTCCGAGATAGTGCCCAGTCCCCCGGCCGTTTTGCCTCCCTACCGAAGGGGGGTAGCCCGTCTGGTCGTTGCGCCTATTCCGGATCGAGAATAAGATAGGGGCTAATTTGGTGTCCCAGGTGTTGTGGTTACCACCTATGAGTAGCGCGCGTGAACCTTTTTTTATTTCCTGGTTGCGACGTTCAACTGGGTTGGCCCTTCGGTGGTACACCGGAGTCGTCCAGCCTTCGGCCCCCCATTGCTCGATCGCGCCGCGCATGTCGTTTGCTACGAATTGGGGGGCCGTTATCGCTTAGGCACACACGGGGGTATCCGTAACGTGAAAAAACTCTCTCTCGAGCGTTTCGGTGATTGTTTTTGTAGTGGCTGTGCCGAGGGGGTACGCCTCAATCCATCTACTAAACAAGTCCGTAGCGACCAGTAAATATTGTTTGCCCCTGCTGGTGCGTGGGTAGGGGCCCATGAGGTCTATGCTGATTACCTCCCAGGGCTGGCTTAGTGTACGCCTGGTCACCTTTTTCAGGTGGTGTTTCCAGGGCGTTCTTTTCGCTCTGCTCCCTATCTATATTTAACAGCTCGATCGGGACGTCTACCGAGGGCGTACGCCTTGATCCATCTACTAAACAAGTCCGTAGCGACCTATGAGGTCTATGCTGATTACCTCCCAGGGCTGGTGGGGTATCTAGATGTTTTCGGATCGTCGGCGCGCGCGTTTAGTGGTTTGGTGCACGCGCATATGTGACACGACTTACGTAAAGTCCAATGTCGTTTTTCAGCCCTTTCCAGAAAAACCGCTGTCTTACCGCCCTGTAGGTCTCTTTCCAGCCCGGGTAATTTGCGAGAGCGCAGTAGGCCATCGGTGACAATATACTTGTTATTTTTTTCCGCGGTGTTACGGTATTGGTAGTATATATTTGCCGATCCTAGGACCGCCACCGCCACCGCCACCGCCACCGCCACCCCCTCTAC
>NW_019101038.1:0-18192 GCF_001856785.1 Myzus persicae
TCACAAGTTGCTCTTGTGAGAGATCTTTTTCAAAATTAAGTCTGGTAAAAACAAAGCTAAGAAGTTGTATGACGCAAGATCGATTGGAGTCAATGATATTAGTATTTGTTGAACAGGAATTGGCATCTGAATTAGATCCAGAAGACATAATTGAAGAGTTCAAACATCTTAACAATACAAAACGGCGACTAGAACTTTAATTATTTTGAAATTTTGTAACTGACACATATATATTATATAATATTATATTTATTATTTATACATGATTTTATTTTAATTATTTACCTACTGACATCTATTATATGCCATCTGAAATAGGGACAACGTTTTTTTTTTCATATTAGTTATAATAAATAATAATAATGACGAATTTTAAATTAACAAAAATTGTACAAAAAGGGGGAGGCTAAGGGGCTTTAGCCAGGTTGCACCCTCTGCGTCAAAGGTCTGGACACGCCTATGGTCGGTACAAAGTGTTACAAGGTGAATTCACGTTCAAACTCTAATATAAGAAAACATTTAAGTGTAAGTACAATGTTAATTTCATACCTGCCTATGACAGTTGACCCATATAATATCTTGTGTGTTAAATTAATTTTAAATACCACACAAATACATAATATATTACAAAAATACATCAAAAACAGTGGCGCACAGCTTTTTAAAAGTGCTTAGGATGTAGGTATCATAGATCTCATTATTCTATATTATGTACTTTCCTGGGCCCCCACACTAGTCATCTCAGAGGGGCCAAGTATTCTTGTGTATATGAAATAAAATAAAATAAATAACCCCCTCCCCCCTAAAAAAAAAATCCCAGTTGCGCCACTACTTAAAAAGTGTAAATTATTTATCAAAACTTATAATGTTAAGTAAAAGGTTATATTATTTCATTTTATTCAGACACAACATTCAACTATATTAAAGAAAATTGATCACGTTGATAATGCAACGAACAAAAACACTTGAAGGAGATGAAATTATGGATTATTGAAGCATAATGCTGGTGGTTCTTTAAGACAATCAGATAAAAACAACCAGTTTTAGAAGATTTTTTAAACAACAAAAAATTAACTAGTCAAAGTAAGAATGTGTATTGTTTATTTCTATTTTTTGTTTAATTAAATAGATTTTAGTTGCAGCATTAACAAAAGTAGTTGATATTTACATGACTACATGGCAATACTCTGATACATTGCTAGTGAACGATACGGTTGTTAATGATTTAGAAGAAATCGACGCATTGAACTTGAACATTCTCGAGAACATTCAAAATGATGAAGACCATGATTTGCTATATGCATTACCAAAACACCATCGATGTTGTGTACACACAATAAATTTAATTGCAACAATGGTAATTAAACATTTATTTAAGATAGCTTAATATTGTTAAATTATAAAATACTAAAAATATTTTTATCGAAAAGAATATATTTTGAGCAAGTATAGTGATCAGGACAAAACTATTAGATAGTAGGTTTAACACTTATAATCATAATCAAATTTGTATGAGTTGTAATACATTTAAAAATTAAATTTTTCTTTCAATTTAAATTATAATTATATATGGAAAAAAATATTCTAAGATATAAGTATGAATATGATTAGCATTAACTATTTCTATTATCTATACCCAAATTTCAATAAATTATGTTTGCTTGATTTTTTATTATTAATTACAAATTTTTATAAATTAAATACAAAATAAAATAATTTATTTGTATAACTTGTTTTTTCTAGGAATCTAAAAAAACTTTGTCTAATCTTGCATACAAAAAACAGTCTAGAAGAACTTTTGCCAAGTCTACCGCTTTGTGAATCAAACAAGGTCACTCAACTAAGTCAGCTGATTTATTTAAACAAAATCTTGGTGTTAATTTAATTACACCCAACGAGACAAGGTAGAATTCACTGTATGGTTATTATTATTAATTATTAATTATTATGTACTCCAAAATATATTAGCAGATATTTGTATGCATTTGTATTATTTCAGAAACATTATACTAGAAATGACTTTATCAATGCAGGTGTAACAGCAACAGAATTATTATAGTACTGCTTACTAAGACATAGAGGAAATTCGACAACCTCTACGTGCTTCTCTCTTGATGCGGATTTTGTAATGTATTTGTATCAAATGTCAAACATGCATTTAAACTAGCTATGACTCCCACAGTAGGTGGTAAATTATTTAGAATTATTTATGTACTCTAAAAATATATTAGCAGATATTTGTATGCATTTGAATAATTTCAAAATATAACAAAACAGAACCGGGCATACAGCGGGGCATGGTAATGCATCAGACGAGGAGAGACCGCTAGACACTCAGTCACAGTTTTCGGTTTGTTTGCCTCATCGTGTTACCTGACCTTTGCACGTCATCCGCTATACGACAAAGTCGGATGGCCTACCTGCCAGACTACACTCAAAACAGAGCCGGTGACTGCTTCCTAGATACTCAAAAATTGCGGCAGCTATACAACTTTATTTTTTTTTTTGAATTTCCAGCTTTTTCACTTACATCTAGCATGCGACGGGTCATGCATCCAATCCACCATACACACATGCCCTTTAACTCATAGATTTGCATAGAGCGATGATTATTAATTACAAATTTGTACAAATTAAATACAAAATAAAATAATTTATTTGTCTAATCTTGCATACAAAAAACAGTCAAGAAGCACTTTTTCCAAGTCTACCGCTTTGTGGAATAAACAAGGTCGTTCAACTAAGTCAGCTGATTTATTTAAACAAAATCTTGGTGTTAATTTAATTACACCCAACGAGACACGTTGGAATTCACTGTATGGTGCAGTGGTGCTGCTTAATAAATAAATTTAAAATAATGAACTTAAGTTTAGAATAATAATGGACAAATTGGCTTTTGGCAGGTAAATTGTAAATCGTAAAAAATGATTAATTATTTTATCTATATTTTTTATGAACAATATTTTCAGATTTAATAGAAGTGATATTTATTTCATGTGTCAATATCAAACAATTATGGGGCCAATTTCAATAAGCTTGGATTTACTCCAGGGTGATACTAACATGTACTTTGGTAATCTCCTACCTACAATTGAAGAATTAATTTATAAATATGAATTAATGACAAGTGATCAAACAGTTTCTAATTATTTGAAACCTCTGGTGACTGCCATACTTAATGGTATGTAATAATTAATATTTTTTAAATATATTAATCTTATTTAGCCAAGTACATAAATTGTGCACATTTAATTTCTTTTCATTTTAGCTGTTTTTGGTTTACTTTATTGGTAAATACTATTTACTAAGTAGTAAATATATAGTATCTCTTAGCTCTTACAGTCTTACTGATGTATAATGTAAAATTTTAATCAGCTGATCTATTTTTTATATTTATATTTCTGTGTAGTAAATACATTTATATACTCATGAGCTAAAATAAACAAACTTAATTGATAATAATTTTTGTTTTTAGGTATGAAAACAAGGTTTGCCGATTATTTGATAGACAAATTTTTAATTACTGCTGCTGTCTGCCACCCACTATTTAAAAAAGCATGGATTACAAATGATATAAAAAAATAATTGGCCCCAGAATATAAAGTGCCTGTTATGACTTACATACCAGTGATAATGACAATAATGATGTAGAAGATAACCAAATGAAGATAATTTATCTTCCTTTTTTAACTGGTCACAAAATTCCTGAAATTAAAAATCAACAGTTACTGATGAAATAGATAGATATTTGGGCTCATCTCCAACAAAGACTTTAGAATGTTTGTATAATTTACCCACTATCAAAAAAGTAAGATTAGTTAAAAACTTCTTATACTATTACTAGTAATATTACTAAAACATTTGTACTTAATTTTCAGGTATTTGTAAAGTACAACACTCCATTACCTAGCAGTGAATCAGTAGAGAGAGTGTTTAGTGTTGGTGATGCAACAATCCAAAAAAGACAACTACGACGAATCAATATTTTGAACAAATAATGTTAGTAAAATGCAACACTCAAATGTTTGATTAATATAATATATTATGAATGATTTAGAATTAAATTGATTTTTTTGTTTTGTATTTGAAAATTATTTCAAATACTTTACTATACATAGTATTTCTGTGGTATTTTAAATACTTTATTTTATAAGTATTTGAGTAATTACTCAAATATTTTTTAAAAGTATTTTTTAAAACACTTAACAGTATGCATAAACCTAATCTTGTCTCCATATAGTGTCTCTGTGTCACGTTATAGACTAAAGTGATAGTCATACATTTTTGTCTTGGAAACATCGAGTACACAAAATCCTAAACAAAATATAGTATTATATTGATTATTTGCGGATTTTAGTTAAAAGTTAAAACTTATGAGGTAGGTATTAATATGACATAAATACACATACATGGATTATATATGGTATCTGGCTGCAATCGAATAAAATAATAATATTTTGGACCATAGTAATGAGATTTGTTTATTTAAACACCAATGTTGTAAAAATAAACTACGGATATTCACTATGAAACCGGGCACACGAGAGGAAAGACGATGGCTGTGTTACAAATCATCGGAGAATGTTAGTGGAACCGAAAAGGAGCTAAATCAGACATATTGTACCAAGGATGAATAGAGGACTATAGCGGCGGGCTGTTGGACCAGGTCAGCCATGTGGCTGATACCGGCGGGCCTTTGCGGTGACCAGGCTACGTTCTCGTTGGGACCTCGAAGATGACTTAGCGCAGTGTACTACAACAATGTGGCTGAACGCGAATCAGCCGGCGGAGTAGGAGGATGCGAGCTCAACGGCGATAAACCTAAAACATGGCATGCAGCGGCACTTGCCGCCACAGATAGCCGCCGATAGAGGATCAGGATCAGCGGGGCGAGTTTATAGATGAGCCTACGCCGAAGGACCGTGCACTGGAAATCGGCCCACCCATGTTTGTTCTGTGCTTGCGAAAGCGGCGGGCGAATCGGACGAAAAAGCCAGGTTACAGATCGAAATGCGTGTGCCGAGTGAGTTTCGGAACCGCAGAAATGGTGACATGATCGAGGAGGAACAAAATGACGGTGAAACTGAAGGGAATAAGAATTGACTTGGTAAATCCAAGGCAGTAAACTTATTGAAGCGTTACAACAAATGTAACGATTTTACCACAATATATGGTACCTAATAGAATATCTATATTATAAGTAGTAAGTCCTATACAGTAGTATGAATTGAACTTTTAATGAGTGTTACTATATAGAATATAATATAATAAAATGTCGAAGAATCGTGGAAAAATCAAAATTTTTAATTTCGTTTCATTATTTTCAGCACACATCTAACCTGCAAGTTTCCTGTAATATGCGCCAGCTGGCGTTCTCGAAGCCTTGTCACGTTTCTATTGAAGCTGCCACCTTCACACTTCTTATTCTTTAATCAGTTTCATAGTCACCAAGTTCCTCCAGTCACCATTTCCCGGTCCGATGCACTCGACACGCCTCTCCGATCTGCAGCCAAAAGCTTTCTAGTCCGAACCGCACAGCTGACCACCCACAGAACGAACACGGGTCGGTTTCAAGTACGCGGCCACCGTTTTCGGTGGTCCTTCGGCAAAGGCCGATCTTTAGACACGTCTGTATAGCTGGTCTTGGTCCCGTGGCTGCTACCGCTGCGTGCCATAATCGCCGTCAAGCACCAACATCCTCTTGCTCCTTCGAGAGTGCTGCCGGCTGAATCTCAGTCGGTCGTGAGCTGTAGTGCACTGTGTCGTATCGTCGTGGCCCGACGAGAACCACCCTGCACGATCGGTCACCGCAGACTTGCTGGTCTCCGCAAATCCTCTATTTTTGTCCTTGGTACAATATATGTCTGAGAACACATGGAAATTCACTGATTTGAGCGCACCAGCGTGTCTCCCCTAAAACATTTGTCCGGTTTCTTCTAGACGATTGTGGAAGAAAGTCAAAAGCTAGAAGCTAAAAAATTAGAATGAAAAGAAAGAAAATTGTATATTTGTATGATATATATTATATTATTTTTATTCTGTTCTAAAGTGTAATAATATATGATTACAATGTTAATAAAAAAAACTGTATATAGTAATATTGTTTATATTATTATTATTATTTTTATTCACAATTTATAATATTAATACATGCAATCCAGCATATTCAGTTGAGTTATAACCGTATTACATTAAACCGGATTTCGCAACAAGCAATATACATCTATACATTTTTAAAAACATTTTGATTTACTAATTTTTTTTAATAGCAAAACATCACATAGTGCTCAGAGATTTGGTACCCTTAATAACTATGTAGAATTGATTGTGTTATTTTAATACTACCAAAAAATTAAATAATTACAACTTATATATTCTACAACATCAAATCTGTTACATTTAGTTTGTAGCATCGGGTTAAAGAACAATATGTTAAACAACAATAGGTTAAACAACAATATGTTGGCGGAAAAAAATTCAAGAATAAATAAATTTTAATTATTATAACGATAGGGAATGGTTTTGAAAGTGACGTTTTTATTTTATAGAGTTAAAAGCAGAGAGATAGAATTTCGACCGTCCACTCCGTGTACATATTTTCACGTAAACGACGAACTATTCGTTAATACAAAAAAAAACCCGAATTTGATCACTTTTTTCCATATAGGTCTTATATTGACACTTGTAGAGTTCTATTTGAACATAAATTTTACATTCTATTGAATTTTTCGGTTTAAGTATTTCAGTTTCAATTTCAAATATGGTCTAGATAGTTTAAGGCATCGTTAAACTATAGTTTTCCAGAAAAAAAATCACAATTAAATAAATTTTAACTAGTATAACTGTTACGTGCAATGAAAACAATGCTTTGAATCAACGTACTACTTTAACTTTGTTTTGCAGGTTCACTTTAAATATTGAATTAATAAATGCGTTACATACTATATACTATCGTTGCGCAGAGAGCGGGATATGTTGGCTACGCCATCCGTATTACTACTGATTATCGAAGGCTTATCTAGGTACCCAAGATAGTCGCCGAGCATATCGATCATACCGGTCACCTTGAAATACTAAGTTTCAAATATACATAAAAATAAATGGTAAGTTATTATGGCAATAATGATTACAATAATTAACTTAAACTAAACAAAGTACAGATATGATAATAATAAATCAAAATAAATTGAAATAATAAATAATAATTGCTCACAATATAATGGAAATAATAATATTTATAATAATATATAGCAAAGGATTACAATATATTGCCATTTAAAGGTAACGGGCATAAGTTACGCACAGCGCGTTTGAAATCCCTGCGGCTCGTTCTAAGAGTCGCTACGCGCACGTGATTGTCTGTGCCCACATGGGTTGTAGTAACTCGACCTATGGACCACTGAAGTGGTGGGAGGTTGTCGTCTCGAATGAGGACCACTGTTCCTATCTGAATACCAGGACCTTGTGAGCTGGACCATTTATTGCGCCGTTGTAACTGACCAAGATAATCTCGGCTCCATCGAGACCAAAGATGCTGGGAGAGTTGGGCCACTCTTCTCCACCTCGATAAACTACTTAGAGGTGTGGCTGTTTCTTCCCTGTCAGGTAGTGCGCGCAGAGAATCGCCAATGAGGAAATATCCGGGTGTTAAAAAAAATCGGAAGGATCGGTGGAAAGAGGTGTTAAAGGACGGGAATTTAATATCGCCTCAATTCGTACTAAAACCGTATTAAATTCCTCAAACGTGAGTGATGCGTTACCCAACGTTTTATATAAATGTGTCTTCAATGATTTTACTGCCGCCTCCCACAAACCGCCAAAATGTGGGGAACGGGGCGGGATAAAATGCCATTGTATGCCATGCTTTGCTATTTCGTCGTTGACCTTATTTTGATGTTCCTTGGACAGAAACAATTTTTTTACTTCCTGCGATCGGCGATTAGCGCCCACAAAATTGGTGGCATTGTCCGAATAAATGTCGGTACACAATCCACGCCGATCGCACAATCTTTGTAATGCGTTTAAAAACGATTGGGTAATGGGTAGTAAGATCGCCAACTAGTTCCACGTGAACCGCCCTGGTAGCTAAACACACCCAAATGCAAGCATATGCCTTGTTCGTAGGAGCATTTCGACGTAGACTTACCTTTACGTGAAACGGTCCGGCAAAATCTACACCAACCTTTGAAAAGGCTCTAGATGGCTCGACACGTGCCTTTGGTAAATCACCCATAATAGGTTGCACGACTATAGGTCGATATTTAAAACATTTTACGCATTGATGAGCGACCATGCGCGCGATATTTCGTCCATTTAAAGGCCAGTATTTTAAACGAACCGACGCCAACATAGCTTGTGGGCCGCCGTGTAACAATATCTCGTGTTCGTGTAAAAATATTAACTTAGTAAAGTTGCATTTTGACGGTAGTACAATTGGATGTCGTTGGAATACGTCTATCGTTGACGCATGCTTCAGCCGGCCACCCACTCGAATGAAATTATTTTCATCTATAAAAGGCTTGAGATGACGTAACGAGCTCTTACAGTGTACTAAACGCGAATTTTGTAAGTCTGATAGCTCACGGCCAAAATATATTGCCTGAACTTGTTCCATTATGCAAATCGTAGCCACAGTGGCGTACACAGCTATTTTAAATGGGGGGGGGGGGGCTTACATATAAAAAATTATGTACATATGTATATTATACATTGATAAATCAAAATAATATGTTGTTTAACTAATATTTATTTTCATTATAAAACAATGTTGTACTTTCCTGGGTTTTTGTCCCAACTCATCAATGACTTCTACAGGAGTTAAACGATAGAACGTTAAAATGAAAACAATCGTTTTAACTGATTCTTATCAGTTATCACCTCTGACTCATGTTTATATGAAACCTTCGGCTCTTAGTGGTTACTCAGTTATGACATATAACTAAATTTTCGTTATAAATTGACTATTCATTCACAGAATCATAGTTTATCGAGACATTTAGAAGCCATTGTGATTTTTAGACTTAATAATTCCAGTGAAATATTTTGGTTTGATATTTCATTCATTGCTGAAAATTATGGGTCGTACTAAATTGCATCAGTCTCAACGAAAAACTGAAATATTATTCCGTATTTTTATGTTGTTATTTCGTAAACACAAGTATTTGTAGTCAATTCGAATGAATTTAAAAATATGTTTGAAACTGAGATAAATGAATAATATAATTCGTATTTTTATAGATTACACTTTTAAAAAAACCAATGACTTTGATACCAGAATCAATGATTTAAGTAAGTATACTTAACTAGTTAGGTTCATTTTTATAAGTCATTTGTGTGCAGCTGCGAGTACCATGTAGTCAATGTAATGCATCGTAATGTCCCTACATGTCCGTTAGTGCATACATTCAATATATTTTATTATAAGCCAATGCCCTAATGTCTATTTTTTTATATTATACGTTTTTTAGAAACGAGAGTGGAAAATCAAGAAAGTATTATTGGTAAGTTGTTTGTCCATGATCTACAATTATGCATAATTAAATGTTTCAATTATAAAATTCATGTATACTTACGACTAGAGCTACTATTTTGGTGACTTTTGCATTTTTTTCTTTAAGTACTATACAGTTCTAATCAAAATTTAAACTTGTGAAACATTTAAAAATGTTGAACAGTGATGACGGAGTGAAAAGTCGAGTGAAAAAAGGATACCTGATGAATCGAAAAATTAATATAATTAATCAAACTCAGAAGTCAACTCGAATTTGAATATATCGGTTTAATTTACATCTTAAAACAAATTTTTTTGTTATAAATTGACTATTCATTCACTTTGAATCATAGTCGATCAAGCAGCCATTGTGATTTTTACACTTAATAATTCGAGTGAAATATTTTGGTTAGATATTTATGATTTGTTGGTGAAAATTATGGGTCGTACTCCATTGCATCAGTCTAACTGAAGAACTGAAATATTATTCTGTATTTTTATGTTGTAATTTCGTAAACACAAGCATTTGTAGTTAATTTGAATGTATTTAAAAATATGTATGAAACTGAGATAAATGAATAATATAATTCGTCTTTTTATAGATAATACTTTTAAAAAAACCAATGGTTTTGATACTAGAATCAATGATTTAAGTAAGTATGATTAACTAGTTAGGTTTATTTTTATAAGTTATTTGTGTGCGGCTGCGAGTACCATGTAGTCAATGTAATGCATCGTTATGTCCCTACATGTCCGTTAGTGCATACATTCAATATATTTTATTATGAGCCAATGCCCTAATGTATAATATTTTACATTTTACGTTCTTTAGGGACGAGAGTGGAAAATTAAGAACTTATTATTGGTGAGTTTTTTGAGAATGATCTACAATCATGCACAATTAAATGTTTCTATTATAAAATTCATGTATACTTATGACTAGTGCTAGGATTTTGGTGATTTTTGCATTTCTTTCTTTAAGTTCTATACAGTTCTAATGAAAATTTAAATTTGTGAAACATTTAAAAATGTTGAACGATGATGACGGACTTATATTACTGATAATCAGTGATCGACAAAATTGTTTCATTTGACAAATTAATGTCTGAGAAATATTATATATCTTAAAATAATATTATAACATAAAGGAAATTGACATAATAATTAATAATCAATAGTATAAGTAACTAAAACTATCGATAATTTAAGTATGCTATGGGTGGCGATTCGAGTTAAAAATAGATAAATACCTAAATATTAAAGGCAATTCGAGTGTCTCCATATAAATATCGGCTACATACCATAATATTATCGCAGATATCCCCGTTTTTGATAAATTTATTGTCACCTATTGGCGATTTAGGAAAATTGAAACTTTATTCATAAAATAATACTAAAAATATTTTAAAACTGATATATTTGTTGGAAAATTGAGTTATCGGTGAAGTGGGATTCAGCACGCTGTGTATGAATCGAACAATTAATAATGTTAATAATTAAACTCAGAAGTTAACTTGAATTTGAATATATCTGTATAATTTACACATTAAAACAAATTTTTACCACTTTTATGAGGTTTAAAATATGAATATTTTACAGCTAATGGCCTCAGTTGCCGAGCTTAAAAATAATAATAAAAAAAAAATACGAATAAATAATAATTAATAATTAATAATAATATTTATTTTGAAATAAAATATTTTTCGCTTATCTAAGTACCTTTCTAAGTTCATTTCTTATAGTTTTTAGGTAGTTTATGCATTTTTTTAGTACATTTTATGTACTATATTTTTAGTACAAAAATATGTATGAAACTGAGATAAATGAATAATATAATTCGTCTTTTTATAGATAACACTTTTAAAAAAACCAATGATTTTGATACTAGAATCAATGATTTAAGTAAGTATGATTAACTAGTTAGGTTTATTTTTATAAGTCATTTGTGTGCAGCTGCGAGTACCATAATGTAGTCAATGTAATGCATCGTAATGTCCCTACATGTCCGTTAGTGCATACATTCAATATATTTTATTATAAGCCAATGCCCTAATGTCTATTTTTTTATATTATACGTTTTTTAGAAACGAGAGTGGAAAATCAAGAAAGTATTATTGGTAAGTTGTTTGTCCATGATCTACAATTATGCATAATTAAATGTTTCAATTATAAAATTCATGTATACTTACGACTAGAGCTACTATTTTGGTGACTTTTGCATTTTTTTCTTTAAGTACTATACAGTTCTAATCAAAATTTAAACTTGTGAAACATTTAAAAATGTTGAACAGTGATGACGGAGTGAAAAGTCGAGTGAAAAAAGGATACCTGATGAATCGAAAAATTAATATAATTAATCAAACTCAGAAGTCAACTCGAATTTGAATATATCGGTTTAATTTACATCTTAAAACAAATTTTTACCAATTTTGTGAGGTATAAAATATGAATATTTTACAGCTAATGGCCTCAGTTGCCGAGCTTATAAATAATAAAAAAATATGAATAAATAATAATTAATAATTAATAATAATATTTATTTTGAAATTAAATATTTTTCGCTTATCCAAGTACCTTTTTAAGTTCATTTTTTATAGTTTTTTGGTAGTTTATGCATTTTTATAGTGCATTTTTCTGTATTTTTGAGGTCATTAAAATCCTAGTTATATTGATGACTGTGTATAATGTAAATATGAAATGTACCATATACAAAACACCTAACAATAAACACTTACTACAATCTAATTCAAATAATTTCAGATCCATTGCGTTCGTTTATAAAAGGATATAGAACTAAAGAAGGTAGGTACTTATTTAACTTGTTAAGGAACAGCATAATATAAATCTCATGTGTTATTTAGAATTTATTATTTTGTTATAATATTTATGCCCTAAGGCTATGAATCGGTACCATCATTTTTTTCGTCTATTAATACATTTTTATTTAAACACAATTAAATTAATATTTTTTTTTCAGCGGGATTGTTTTATTCATCAATACACTTATTTTGTAATAAATACATCGTAAATCCAACGTTTCCCAATAGTATGAAGTATTTTAGTATTGTTACAAATTCACAGATTACAAGAATTGATTGTGTTTTTTCTTGTTATTTAGATAGTGTTTGATGTTTCAAAGAACCCATGTGAGTAATTTCTAAATATCATTAATATTTCATTCATCATATAGTGAAATATTTCACAAAAATGTGAAACATTTAAGATATTAATGCATTGAGTTAAGGTTGACGGTATTAAAATCGGAAACCGGTATTGCGATGATATTAGATATTACGTTTAAAGTATCGGTATGAAACAGTAAACCGTAATACCGGTGTATACAGCAAAACTGAAACATACCGGAACACCTTGATATCCGAAAACCGTAATACTGTTTAAAAATCACGATTTACATCATCACGGATCAGAGTGAAGCCTCCTTATCACTACGTCAAGCACTATTTATTTATTTTCTTATGAATATTCATTTTAGCCAGAAAATCGGTACAACAAAAAACCGTCACAGTTTAAAGGTACAAAGGTTTTCCGGTATACGTTGGAGCAAAATCCGGTATACCGATGAAGACGGTATACCGAAAAACACCGTCAACAATACATTGAGTACTCTGGTCGACATATTAGCGATAAATGCCGAAAATACGTACGTGTATATTAATCTTGTTTTCGACTATTATGGCAAAACTTTTTTTTCCCTAGAATCAGTTCAAATTCGACGATGAAGCATTAATAATACTATGCATGGACTAATTTTAAGCTAAAATAAATATATAACTAATAATTATTACAATAAGTCTGTTTGTATCATTGTAGATGGTCAATATTTTATATTCTTAATGTTAATTTTAAAGATGGTTTTTTTGTTCATGGTTTATCTTCATTTATCAAAAAATTATTGTGTATTAGTGTGTAGTGTATACAAATTTAATATTTACTAAAATAAAATATCATGATTCAATATTCATTTGTGTACAGAAATTTATAGAGTAATGAATTTTCTCAACATGAGTACAGAGTAAACATTAGGAAAAAATTCACAGTGTTTCGACAATCAAATGAAAAAAACATAATACCTTTATCACATGAAAGAAAGCATTAATAAATCACAAATGGATGTAATAATAAATTAAACAAATTTCATTAAAATATTTAAATATTTAAAAATGTAATATATCACGACATACAATTATTTACAATAACATTGGTTATGAAAAATTATTGCATTATTTCGTTCTATTGCCACAAACTATTTTAATACCATACTCAAACCAAGTTGTTTCTGGATCTAGGGCATCATAAATGTCAGTAGGCACTGGTTACTCGACCAAGTGGCCATTTACAAAACCGTACACTACTATTTTTTAGATAATATGTGTCATTTTGAACTAGTCACTTTGTTCGTACTGCGCTGTAATCATTCGAATCCACAAATACCACAATAACCCAACTAACTTTAATCTAAAATGGAAAGACATACATTTATTTTTTAGTTGAGTATCGGCCACCTATGTTATTATATACTAGATATATAATAGAAATAATTTGATAAAAAATTAAAGGCACCAATTAGGCTCCTAAAATCTACTGTTATAGACAAAAATATAAACAGTTCTATGTACTTGTAAAAACTTAATTTTTTAATAAATACGAGCATTGATTAAATACAAATTGTATTTAATCAATGATACGAGAAAATGAACAAGAACAATTTTTTTTAGGACTTAGGTAGCTTCTTTTCTTAGTATTGTAATTTTTAAACAACGTTATGAATTAATTGGATATATTATATTTACATAGGATACATTCACACTAGACGTAACTAGGTATCAAATATTATAAACAATAGCTATAAATTATGGTAGACGATTGAGAAAGAAACAAATAACAATTACATATATTTTCCGGTTAATACATTGCATTATTTAAATTTAATACAGGATAAATAAATTAAACTACTTGGCAATTATATATAATATATAAAAATGTAATGTTATAAAAATAAATCATAGGTATAACTATGAATTACTTATAAAAGGTATTAAAACAGAAAGAATGTTTTTAATAGAATGTTTTTGGGAGGAAACTTTGAACATAATATAATCATTAGGAAAAATCACAACTAAAGAACTACAATCATAGTAGTTATTAATGAAATCATATAAGAACATGTTTGTTGATTGTTCAAAATAAAAACATAATCAATGGTCAATGCACATAAATATTGTCACATATCGGGTATCGATTTGTAGCCATGTAGGTATATAATATTATGGAGGTAGAGATGTCGGACGACAGCGCTACAAGAGTATGGCCCGAAGGTGCACATTTTAATAATAACACTTTAATAATAGTTATAATATTATGATATACTATATTATTATGTAGATCCGGTCACTGTCCTCCGACAACTGGATGCATCAATAGTTTTTAATGAGCTGAAATATGGAGGCCCGACAAAAATCAAGTTGGAAATTCGTGATTTCGCCGCAGGCATTGTAGTGCATATGACTTCAATTGGTGATACACCCATCATGCCGGATTTGAACTAAAACGAACCCGCCGCGCCGTTGCACCTGGGCACCAGGAAGATGTCATTATCAACGACAACTACATAATATTAATATATTTACACGTCATGTCCCGTCTTCTGCCTTGTCCAAGTGTCAGCCATGTCGCTACGTCGCGACAGCCGTTTTTTTTATAGCATCACGTATTATTTTATTAATTACACTGACGGTTTATGGCCGTTTTTGTTATATGTCCGCCTTAGCCGTAAGTATCTTAATATTAATTTATATCTTAATTTCAATGTGCGTTCGTATTTTTTTGTGGCACATTCCGCCTTAAGCGTCACTATAGTGCTCCCGTCGAATTTATACATTTTATCTGCTTGTATGTGGTACCTATATGTTATGTTTGTTTGCGTTCCGTATCGCTGTGTTCTTGCACGCCGTTCTTATACAATGACAAGTTATCCGCCCTTTTCCGTCCACGCATCCTGTATACCATGGTTTAGTGGTATACTACTGTCGTGTTGCGTTTTCGTCTTTTGTCGAGTCGGTGTCCGGTGACGGTGTAACAGGATAGTCATGGTATCGGCCCACTGAGTTTCATTAAATTATATATTTATATACTCATGTTTGTACTCATTTCTCATTATCATAAAAAGAAAAAGTTACCAATTAACACTCATAATTGGCCCATATTTTGAGTGGCCCACCAAGATTTCCTCGGCAGTTTGCCGATCCGACCATTGCCTAAATTGTTGAATGTCATACAATATATTCTTCTGATGTATCCCGGGCGTTTTGTTTCATTCAAGGGTGTCAGCCTAATATCTGCCCGCGTATCACGATACATTTTGTTATAATATATTACATTTAATTCTTTAAATATTGGTTAGTGGTTACATAAACGATAGGTAAACAAATTATTATATTACTACGGGACATTCCTTGCTCATGCGACGAACCTCGCGTTTTTGTTACCATATTTTTGAGGGCCACACTGCCCACACTACACGTTCTTTGCTGACCGCGATTGGATGACCGTGTTATTATATATTTATAATATTAAAATAGTGATCCGCCCAAAGTTAGATTATAATATAATATCGCACATGCATTAGGAAGCAGTGGTGTAGTCGTAAATATTTTTCTGGGTATACACCTAAATTGAGAAATATTTAATACGTAGGGCTCCGCCCCCACACCACCCGTATACCAATTGACTTAGATTTATCTATTATTATAAATTTATTTAAATATATAATAATATATGATTCCATTATAGCAAATTAATTAATTAATTATTTATAATTTATAAAATTGTCCACAGTGATATTTGTCTGTTTGTTCTTCTAATGGCTCCACTTTCCTTGCACAGTTACCATCGGCCGATCTGTGCTGCCACAGCCAGCTTCCAACATATTTGGTTGGGTTCCATATACTAAGAGGTGGCCGATTTATATTTATAAACATAAGATTTGATATATTTTTTATTGTCAATTTAGATCTTAGATCAGAACATAGTACACTCGTATATTCATTAAACTGAATCCCCGTTCACATTCTGCAGTAGAAACTGGCAATGTTTTTATAAGTATATGTAATTCCTGTATTTCTTCATTCATTGTTTTGTTATGAATAAAGTTTCTCATTCCTTGAACTAGTACAGATGTATTTAATAAAAATCTACTGCCCAATTGTTGCATTTCATTTTCCCCATGTCTTATATCAACATCTATTGGCCATGTATTTTAGTTTGAAATTTGAATATTGTTTAATATTAAAGTATCATTTTCATTATTGTCGAGTAAACGGGGATGTAGATTATTACATACACTTGTTATGATAATTGACTTGGGTTGATACAAATTAATGTTATTGGTCAAACTGATTGTTTTAAAAAGCATAATTATTTGAGCTTCCTTTGCTTCTGAAACATGTTCTCCATCCTTAGTTTTAAAAGATTCTAATACTCTATAATGGTCCTTTTAATTAATTGATCTGCTTGTAATTATGTAATTGTATGACTCTGCAATTTATTAGATAAATAAGGCAATTCCTTGAGAATATCACACACAAGTGCCAAATCTAAAACAAATTGTGGACTTCCTAATTTTTTATATAAACCAGTATACTTGGACTGAGTTTTTTTTATCTTAAGTTGTGTTAATTGAAGCATTATTTAAGTTACATAAAGTTATATAAAGCTGGAAATATTTTCCAAATTGCTTGAACTGCTCTAAAGCTGCTGACCACCCATCTAACATCCAGCACCCTGCCAACTTTTAAAAATATCATATCTGGTTCAGTACATATCGTTTAAGGTTCGTTTTGATTTTTTGGCAATCTGTTGTATAAAGCATAAAGACTATCCAAAAATGCTTTAAAATGATTTGTGGCTGTTAAATCATTTACTGAATCATTGACAGCTAACTCTAGTCTGTGGTTCATAAAATGCCAACTAAATATCAAAGGATATTTATCTTTAAGGCGCTTGGCTACTCCATAATATGAACAACAAATAACAATCCTTAATACAATTTTAAAGTTAAAAGTAACATAACCGTCAATTCGTCATTACTTCAATATTACGTGCATCCACGATCCACCAGTGCTGCATACAGCCCAACCAACGAAGAGGAAATATTGTTAACAGATAGGTAAACAAAATAATGAAACAATACTATCTATGATAGTGTTACGTGTTACCACAATGGCACCAATATACTGCGTTATTGTACACTATAGATAATAGTGTATTTCCAGTGAACGTAAGGTTAAAGAAATACTACTAATACTAATAGTATTAGTTGACCACATTCCATATGTGGTTTTTAATATCCGTTCCCGGGGGTACCACCACCTAATTGGTCGTGAGGCAATTGCCTCATGAAACACCCTATCACGGCGCCACTGCAGTATGCTGTATTGCTTTTGGGTTCAAGAGAACGAATATGTGGCCGATATGGTTGCTGGACATTAGAAATTTTTTTAAAAATTTGATCTAAAGTTAAATTATTGAAAACAATTTTGAAGGGGATTATGGGCACCCGCAGGCAAATGAATTGTAAGAATCAAAATAAAAAAAATTATAAAAATATATGATAGAATATAAATTTTAAAAATAAAAATGGGAAGAGGGGCTTGGGCGCCCATAGGCAAATTGGTTTTAAGAAT